>NC_090741.1:8950090-8963353 GCF_036898095.1 Palaemon carinicauda | reverse complement strand
CATCAATTGGGTAATTACATGGAAACGGTCAGTTATTGAATACCCACTTCTAAAGCCTACCTGCTTGCTTGGTTGATTAAAGTTTGGCTGTTTTTCCATTTGACTTATTTTGATCTGTGTAAATATTTTATTAATCACTGGGAGTAATTTTCACTTCTATATTGTCTCCTTTTTTTGCAAATTAGCATAATGAAAAGGTTTTCCCAAGCTGTAGGTACAGAGAACTCTTGCAGACATTTTGTGTAAAATTTAAAGAGTTAACTGCTAACAATTTTTCTGTATCTATTACTACATCAATTGTTAAGCAATCTTCACCTGCGGCTTTACCTCTTTTCATGCTCTTTAAAGCTTTCTTTACTTCTCCTATAACAATTATTACTGGCTCATTTTCATTGGCAAAGTTATTTCTTATATGGCTATTGTATAGCATTGTATAAAAATCCTCTGCAATTTTTATCACTCCTCCTTTGTTGATAATATTTTCATTTTGCTCCTTTGAAGCAAATATCAGTTGACAACCTGTTCCAAGAGTTCTTTCCATTAATTTAATGCTTCTCTCTTTATTTAGTGTTTCGTCAATTGTGTTCTGATTGTGTTTTTGAATGTCCTGAGTTTTTATTTATTTATTTATTTATTTATTTTTTTATGGTTCTGCGATTTTCATTCCATCTCTCTCTGGTTTTACCCTAATTTCCAATTTTTTTTATTAGGTTTATGGTCTTTTTTGATAGTTTCCCTCGATCTTATCATAGAACTTTTCTATCTAGCTCTTATGCCGATAAAAATAAAAATTTTGGTAAATTACTACTGTTTCTATTTCATCATGTAGCTAGGAGTACTTATTTTGTATAGATAAATTAAACTGATCAGATTTTTATCTTATTATAGGAGTGTTAATTTTCTACCTTAAAATTAAATATTCTCATTCTTTCCTTAGATTTATACAAACTTTACTTTTTACCTTTCCATGGTCGCTTGACTAGAGCTTGTTTAACATTGTCACAACTTTAACTAAATGAATTTTTTCACTGCGAATGAAATATATTAATTTTTCTTCCTCCATTCGGTCTTCTTCGTGTACAATTTCCTTATTCCTATAAAAAATTGTTCATGATCTTATGATTGTTTCTTTCCGCAAATTCTACAAGCATATCTCCTCTGTCATTTCTTGTGCCTACTGCTGATTCTCCTCTCTTCTTTTGACCTACTTTAGTATTGAAATCCAAAAACAAACGTATATTGAATCTCATTTTTTTTCCAAAGATATCTCCAGATCTTCATAACAAAAATCCATTTCTTCGATTATATATGTTGTTTCTGCATACATTTCAACAATATTCAGAGAATATTTCTTATTTAGTTGAATATTTAACCCTGCAATTCTATCACTGATATATATATACTGTATATATATATATATATATATATATATATATATATATATATATATATATATATATATATATATATATATGTGTGTGTGTGTGTGTGTGTGTATCTATCTATCTGTCTATCTATCTATCTATCTATCTATCTATATACTGTATATATATATATATATATATATATATATATATATATATATATATATATATATATATTATATATATATCTATATATATATAAATATATATATATATATATATATATATATATATATATATATATATATATATATATATATATATATTTATATTTATATATATATATTTATATGTATATATATATATATATGGCATACGATAACTAACTAATTGCCCTGTAAGTTTTAAAACTAAATCTTACTAAAATTTATTATTTTACAATTTTTTTGCTTTTGTTAGCGACAATGTTTTTAAAAGTTTCATAATTCATTTATGCAAGTTGCCTACATCCGTTTCAATTAAAAATATCATTTCTACATGTATATTCTCAGCACCAAGAGATATTTCTAGATGATTCATATCATAGAAATTAGAGCTACCAATTAACCTGTTGCAGCTATATACCGATATGCAATACCAATGATGTGAAATACATTTGCGAATGAATTATACTCTCCTTGGGTTATGAAAATGCAAATCACACAATATTGGCCCTCTTCAGTGTTGTAATAACTAAATGATTTGTTTAATCTTCCTCCTCTAAACTTTGTATGTCTTCTGTGTATTCCTCAGACAACTTATATTTAGTTTTCTTCCAAGATATTCCTGGATAAAACGGATAAGGAAAACTGTTGCAAAATATACAAATATTTTCGAAAGACTTATACAGTGTCAATCATGATATTTATTTCACCCTATCTAAGTTCATCTATGCTAAAAAATTCGAAGAATGATATCTCTTCTTCACTAATGGAAGAAAGTTCTAGAATCTCTCTCTCTCTCTCTCTCTCTCTCCTCTCTCTCTCTCTCTCTCTCATGTTCATAATTTTACTCCTTGTATTTCAACAACTATATCACTTCCTGTCTAGCATCAACCCTGAAGGCGATCACCTATCCCGACCGATACCGAAGCCCGGTCCCCACCGCAATTCTGTTTAAGAAAAAAATAAAAATCACCCTCATACCGCCCTACTGTAATTTACCCTTTAGCGGCACTGCCTATCTTGTGGGAGAGAGAGAGAGAGAGAGAGAGAGAGAGAGAGAGAGAGAGAGAGAGAGAGAGAGAGAGAGAGATTATACAGTATACATTAACATTTTTACATAAACCACCTAAATTAATAATTTTCACATCTTTATTTTCCTTTTTATGTACTCAAAAACAATCATGTATATACTTGTTTGTGAACATTTTATTCATTCTTTCCATACAGATATTTTTAATAGCCACCGATCATAGTGAAATTCACACTCCAGAAAGGCATCTGTTTCCTCTTTCGTATATCGTTTCTTCCTACTGACCCAGATAGCATATAAACACCCAACAAATAATACAGTGGCGCTCTAATACTCTTTTTTGATTGTCCTATATTTATAACTGAGCATTAATGTATTTAAAGAATTGTCCCTGTTCAAGTCACACGTATGAAATAATAAACTTTTTAAATACATCAATATGGCTTGCATGTGCCTGCAAAAATAGAAAATATGCAAACTGTATTCAACATCCTCGCAATGATTACATTTATCACTGTTTCCGATATTTAACATTTTCCGCCGATTATTGGTTGCCAAAGTCTCATGAGTATATTTAAAGGCAAACTCTCTCTCTCCTTGATACCAATGAAAGGTTTATTTTTGATATCCCATATCATTTTCCAGTCCCAAACTGGGTAACTCCCTTCAATTTTGGACAGGTTTCCAAGTTATACAAACATATAATTAAAAATCACATTAACTCCGATAGTGTCTTTTAATGTGAACCTGCTACCTGTTGTTCAGAGGATTCTTGAAAACAAACCTGAAATTAACAATGGGATACAAATCAGAAAGAGCTTCTACAAGTTTACATTTCGCAGTAAAATATTGTTAAATAAATCTTTTTCGTTGGAGTTTTTGCTTTACTTTGCCTTGTTTTTATTTACGTGCTAATGTTATTATACACATGAAACGTGATGAAGTAAATAGACCCATAATTAAGATTATGCATAATAAAAGAAAACAGTAGGTTCAGTCTAACAACTGGAAACTGTTTGTTCTGATGCACGAATATGAAACTGAGACCTTTAAGATCATAGAAAAAAATCATACTAGACTATCTTTATTTTGGAAAATTGAACGTTCAAAAGGGGAGACGTTCTCATTGTTCGAGAGGAAGTATGCCTTCAGGATATCGATTTTAACATAAATTTATTGATTACTAATTGAACCAAAATTTCCAGAAATCTATATTTGACATTGGATTTGTTACTTAACTCTCTGTACTCCTAGGCCAAAGGGAATATTTTTTAGGACTTGGAAGCGCGCAGTTCTTTCACGGAAGATGGGCGCCTATAAAGCGTACTTTTAGAATTATCTGCACCACAGGAAAATGCTCACCTGACCCAAGAAGTTAAAAATGCTATATTCAAAATGATAGGTCAAAATTCTGCAACCTATATGTTCAGAAAGAACACCAAATTAAGGCATTGGTTCATGAAATGTTAATAGATGAACTTGAAGTGCCGGTTGATTTTCAATTACTCTTTCACTGGTTACCTGTGATAGCCAATAATGTTGTAGTTAGTATAAGTGAGATCATTAACTACGAACATTCACTTCACTCAACCTCGTTTTCACAAGTAATAACCTTCCTCGAATCGTTACTAAGCTTCAGCTTGCAGATGTCATGGCAAAAGGCAATTCAATTAAATTGAGTCAAATCTTAATGCTATATTGTCTGTTTTTGACGGTTGATTCCTGCTCCTACACATCAAGTGGACATCTGGAGAAACATATTAGGATGCTGTATCAAAGTATGTTGCTGTTGTCAAGAAATACATCAATCCCATGGATGACTCATCAATAACGTGTTAGTGACGTAATTGTTTCCCAAAATGTTCATCTCAAGTTTTTTCCTTCTGCAATGAGTCAGTTTTAACAAGTCACAAAAATATAACAGTTCATTTACTTCCTGTTTAAAATTGAAGGAGCAGGTGGTATCTACAAGGTAGGCAGAAGAAGATGCAGACCTTTTAACAGCGCATTTTGAATATGGAATTTTCAAAATTCAATATGGTAATTTTTGTTTTTCCTTTTACTACGGCGTTCATACAGGTCGTAATAACACGATCATGCGATAAAACAATCCGTTGTAATTTTATCCAACCCACTATTTTTATCTATAGTTGAAGGACCGGGATAATTTAATTTTTAGTGTCTCCTGTGCAGAATATCAGCATGAAAAGAACAGGAAATATGCCAAAATAAAATAAAATTTTCATTCTGAAAGACCAATTATTTAACATTTTACTGTAAAATTACTAGTTTAGGTGATATTTTGTGATGAAAGTCTACCTTCAAAAAATTTGTATCATAAATTTGGGATTGTTTAAAAAAAAAAGAATAAAAATTTGTTTATCATAATCATATATCAACCAAGTTGTGTATAATTTGATTTCCCTAAAATTTTTAGTCTCTATACCTCGTACCCACCGAATATGTTAAAAGTGGAAATGACACATTTTTTACTAATATGTTCCATTTTAGATATAGTATTACTTTATGTCCATATATTATGTTCATGCAATAAAATAAACTGTTAGAGTATGTTTTGCTAAGCCCATGTCATCAACTATTTCCCACGGACTAATATGAATGCTCGGTTGAGCAATACCCGTTAATATTAAAAAATGTAAAAGCAGTGTTATGGGCCGAAAAAAAGTAGATATTCTGTAACGATGAATAATGTCTATTAACCTTCTATTACTATTTATTTATTTTTTTTTTTTTTTTTGGTTTTACTTACAGAATATTTTCTATCACAGATTAGTAAATATTAGTGTTTAATTAATTTGATAACGTTGATTAGAAATAATTTAATTTTTGCAAATATGATGAAGTTATTAAGCGTAAGATTCGTTAGTTATTACTAGTTGTGTCTGTTTACTTTATTGTTTATGTATATGAAAATTTTACAAAATAGTATTAGATGAAAACAATTGTAATGGTGATGATGATGATGATAACAACTGAAATAAATAAAAATAAGATAATATTCATCCATGTGAAGTAGATGGAGTTCGGACGAGAAATGTAAGATTTATATATGACTTTCCAATTACAATAGAGCAAATTCTATATGAACCTCGTACCTTTATCTTTCACAGTAATCTTTCCTTTTTAAACAAATTTCTCTGTTATCTCCCCCATTTTATCTTTTATTCCGAATCATTAAATTATTTTTATATTGTTCATTTTTTTTTTTTTTTTTTTTTTTTGCCTTTCGGTTATTACACAAATTACTTTGAAAAGAATTATTTTTTATCTTTTTTAGATCTGACTAACATTCAGAAATTTTTGTAAGCACTCCTTTTATACAATTGATAATTATAATTTTCCATTTAGTCATCTTTAAGATAATAATAAGAAACCACGATATTATTTTTTTTTATTTCTACAGTATTCTGTATACTCTCAAAAGGTATAAATGAAATAACAAGAAATACTTTATGTTTCAATCATTTTTCTTTTTGCCAGAGATTCTTGTGAATTTTACATAATTAGTTTCAGTGTCACATTATCCCTCCTTGTCTGCGCAATTTAGTTTCATAATAATTTGCCGAAGAAAAATATTTGCCTCACTACTTATTTCATATCATTATTTTCCACCAACATGAATCCCATAAAAAATATAAGCAAATCTTCCTTACTTCGCTATAGTTGGAAAATTTTAAAATTATATATTTCCATAAAAATTATTGCAACTCTTCACCCCTATGATAAAAACTTTGTGCAAATATAGACTGAATTAGTTAGTTGGATGCAATTAATTCTTCTTACTTTCACCAAAACCAAACATAACTTGCTTTACATAGAAATCTGAACAATATCAATGAGCTCACTATAGGTTCATTCAAATGGAGCCATCATCATAACTAAAATAAAACTCTGGTATCAAATGTAAATATTTTCCAGCTTAATTGGTTGCCTTTTATTGTGTAACGTATATTCTATATACTTCATTTTCTCATTTTTTTTTCAATGGAATACAGTGAACAGGCATTATCCAAATTAATATTTTCGTACTTCTTAATTAATTTGCCATACATTTTCATGCTATAAAAATAAATTATGAGTAGCAATAGGATTTTCTTTCATTATATCTGTCATTTTAGGGTTTAACTATTCAAAAGTTCTTTCAGTGATTATACCAAATTCAACGTATAATTTTCACAAAATCCAGATTCCTTATTGTTCGCATTTTCATTTCTGTATTGTTTTATTTTTGGAGTATTTGAAATTTTATACACGGATGAGTTAGGGGTTTAGTAACCTCAATAAGATATATAGGTTCATATGAGTTTAAAAAATTAATGATTGTTGTAATCTAATCTAATTTGATGAAAGGCCATGGAAACCTAGAATATAGGTTGTAAAGAAGATCAGGATTCTAGTAAGATGAATTCTAGATGTAATGTTACTGTTCCTGTCATTTGCCTGTATTACTATGGTTCACCCCTCCATTGATAGACTTACATAGCTTGCAAAATGTTGCACACGACGGATGAGGATTCGAAAGCTCTGGCACCTCTTGCCTGGCATATAGGTGCTGCCTATTAAAGGTGTGATGTGCCCCTCGGCCCTTCTACAGTGGACCAAGGTCGAGAAGCACATTGCACCTTTAAAAACCATCAGCTACATGCCAGGCAAGTGGTGCAAAATTCCAGACTGCATGGTTTAGCAACGGTCTCTACGATCGTTTCCAGTTGCCGTGTAATAGTGTTTTTTTTTTTAATAATTCCTAAAATAACTGCTGGATTTCCATGATATCAAAGCAGGGAGCGCTTCATAGAATGGCCTAATTTTGGGAAATACTGTGCATTGCCAATTACGTTTCATCAACTTTTTTACTTAAGAAAATGAGGCTAAAGCCAGTCTTAGCCACCCACACATTCGCAAAAGTGATGACGTCCCTCAGTAACGTTGTTATAACGTTTCTTCCCCTGTACCTCCCATCCCCCGAATTGTTAAACGCCTGTTTAACTCCATAGATAATTGTCATATGACCTACCCCAAGCAATACGAAATTCTTTGTCAGTAAAAGTTCAGCATACCTGGTAATGTGATTCGTGACTTTAGACTTTACCTAAACACAAGACCAACGTTTTATATCTTACCCACTCACTTACATTAAAGATCAAGAATGAGACTTATGACAGGAGACGAAAGAAGCCATGCTAACCCTACACTTCGCACTTCAAGTGAGTGTTGGTAAAGCAATAGAAATATAGTTTTCTTTAGGTTAAGCCGTAGGACTCATTCTTCCATACAACACAGGTTACTCCATACATCAATTGCCAGGAAGAAAATGACAGAGAGCATTGTTTGATATAATTTATCATATCAATTTCACCAGAGAGAGTAGCTTGAATTCCTTAGAAGGTAGACTTCTAAAAGATGTTTCATATAAGGGCATTGACATCGGCCATTTGATAAATTTTGAAATCATATATATATATATATATATATATATATATATATATATATATATATATATATATATATATATACATATATATATATATATATATATATATATATGTGTGTGTGTGTGTGTGTGTGTGTGTGTGTGTGCGTGTTCATATATACATAAGATTTATTACATTTCAACCTATAGTTTTATATATTTATTTACGTAATAAGTACCAGTACCTATTTTTGTTACTTAAAAGGTATGTGACAAATATCATTGCGACTTTGTCACCGGAATTATACCAGACTTCAATAAATGAACCAATCAACCTTACTTTGAGAAATCCATTGACATTGTCTACATGCCAAGCTGATGTACTCGTATCAAAGTATTCATTAGCTTTGCTTTTCCAAAATAATGTTATCACCAATTGCTGGAAACCATAGATTTATGAGGGATGAAAGAAAAAAAAAAAAAACAAGAAATGGACACTTATACATTTTACTCATCATCACTCTCAAGGAAAAAAATTGTTTTCTATTTCTACAAATGTTTTTATTTTATTTTTTTATTTTATTTTATTTTTTAGTCGCAAATCTAAAATTTGTAGGAGTCCCAGTAGAATATCTCTCAGTGCGATTCCACACCCTGTGTTAAACCTCTTGTATTATGTTTGATAATTTGTGTCAACCATCTAATCATTATCTACCACCATAGAACATTTTATTGCTCTTCCGGCTCATTTTATATGTGCAGTACACAGTCTTTCCTAACAGGGATTTACTCGGTAGCTTAATAACAACGGGAATGATGGAAAGAAGGCAAGAAGGAAGGGGGGGGGGGGGGAGTACTAGGATAGCCATAGCTGTAAACACCGAAGGAGGGTTGGGGGAACCTCTGCGTCACAGTTACGTGATTAAGTAACACTTCTTCGAAATGCTCTGAAGGAAGGGAAGTTCTTTTTTTTTCTAAGAGTAAACAGGTTAATTAAGCACATCTGTCAATTCATTTTACCACCAAAAATTATGAATGTTTGAAACATTCATTGCTGTAATTTCATGGAAATTCATAAGCTGGTTTGTTAGATATTTGGGAAAAACACTATTACACGGCCTCTGGAAACGATAGTAGGTATTTTGTATTTCTTTAAGGTTGACTTTCCTTGATCTTTCCAGAACCACTTGGTCTTCGGAGGATTATATTCTAGTTTCCCATATAAAGTTTGTTTATGGGCACCGTTTGCGAGGACAAACTGATCAAATGACCAGGTTGTAGTAGTTGTCCTTTGGCAAGCATTGCATCTATAACTTTGCATCATGTTTGCTTAAAAATATTTTGATTGATGAGCTAAACCAAGTGAGTGGTACAAGTACCTTACTACTTCCTTGAAACCAGGGCTTCCTGAACTTCCTAGAGATGAAGTTTAACTATACTTAAGCAGTCCATCGTTAATGAAAATGACATTTAATGTTCCTTGGAAGATGATGGATATGCAATGTTATGGCTCGCCACACAAATCATGGACTTTGCAACCTAACCATTTTGTGTGATTATTCATTGATGACGTCATCAGTTGTCAAATGAACCACTCAAATGCGTAAAAGTAAAAATAATACACTAGCTTTCGTTGTTATCTACTCTGTAATTCAATAACTAACCATATTAGTTTCAATTTTGCAGGTGAAAAACTGCTACAACTAAGCGCACACTACCACCCCCAAAGCGTTAGTCCATTTAGTCCTTATATGAAAATAGATATTATCCACCACCGTTTAACTACAAATAGGCAGCCATACCAACAGATAACCAATACAATACAACTAAAACATTATTCGAAATTGTTGTGTCTGCAAATCTTGTAACACAAAATGACTACACTGTCAGTTGACGAACTTTAGCACCACCCCTTCTTTTTTAAGAAAGTCTCTACAGTTGCCTTCATCTGTAAGAAAAAAAAATGTTAATAATCACATAAAATGCATAAATTAATTTACAAAACAATTTAATCAATATTCCATTTCAAAGAGCACACTCGCACAATAAATCAGTAAATTCAATATAAAACCAAATTTCCTCAATAATTTCGGATTTTTTTTAAAGAATTATTAAATTTGTATATTGATGCACCATGGCACCAAAATGGGATTTTTCTTTTTATCGTTCCTCTTTGCCTGACGAGGGACTCAGCCGAGTTTGGATAGTACTGCTAGGGCGAAACAGCCTACCATCCCCTGTTTTTCACAACAAATGAAACTTCCCTTCTGCTGCTACCTCACCGGTCACCAACGTGAGGCAAGGTAGCAGCAGGGCATTTTGGAACTGCGTGACAATTGATCGCCATTCATTCCTATTTCTAGCAGAATCTTTTGCCTCTCTCACATCTATCCTCCTGTCACCTTGGGCTTTCATCACTCCATCCAGCCATCCAAATCTTGGCCTTCCTCTTGCACTTCTCCCATCAACTCTTGCATTAATCTTCAGCAGAGGACCATTTTCTTTTAATTTTGTTCTTAAGTTAAATAATTCCTTTTGTTTTGAAAATTACCCACATATATACACTTTCCCCTAAGAAAACAAGATATCCAATAGATCTGTTTACTTAGGTGCATGGTGGATAACAATGAAGAAGAGCAAGAACTTTAACTTGGTGTCTCTTATCTTGACCTTCTTACCCTGAAGACGTCATCAATACAACGATTGAATAACTAATGAGTTTTTATGAAGGTGCAGGTTATACGAAATCTATTGATACATATTTTGTACATGCAACTAATTTCTTTGATAAGAAACTGATCTCTTTATTGCCTTTACCCCTAATTTTTGCGCCCTAAAATCTAAGATGGCGAAAAAAAAAAAAAAAAAAAACTAAATTACCCACATAGCGCACGTTTTGGAATGAGAACAAAGGAAATTCCGTTCCCACAGACATAAAGGATTGAAGAAATTCAGAGTAAAAAAAATTATCGTGGGATGCATGGAACCCCTACATTTCCACTAGACTAATTTTTCTGCACATCTTTTTAGTCAACGGCACAATACTCAAACTACGATGCACTGGTAATTAAATGTATTCGTTGGGATAGAATTGGTTGCGTTTTACAGTGGCGTTATCGAATATTTGAAATACGAGACACCAATTTGAGGCTAGTTAATCAATTGATTTTCAAGATTAAATGAAGGATAAGATAACAGATAAAACCTTTGATATTGGGAGAGATTTGTAAAACCATAATTAAGAAATTACAAATATTCCATGAAAAAAAAATAGTAATTACTTATTTTTACAATACAATAAATCATTCTAACATTTTCGAAATTATTTGTAAGAAATCATCATACTAAGCTGATTTACCATACGTTAAACAATGTTATATTTTAAATATAATACTTTAATTTACTGAACTCTGCAATTATTGAAGCTATGCCTCGCTAATTCGTTAAAGATTACTTTTTGTATAATATCTAAAACAACACTTTTCGGGTGTTAAGATCGAGCTGCTTAAAATCCTCCCCACTCTCTCTCTCTCTCTCTCTCTCTCTCTCTCTCTCTCTCTCTCTCTCTCTCTCTCTCTCTCTCTCTCTCTCTCTCTCATCTCAAAAAAATTACAGAATTGGAGATTAGCAGGATGGTAGGAGATGAGTTTGTGTTTTTCCTATATTCCTTGAGATGTCGAATTTCCCTAGGGATAGTAAATTCGAATTTTAATCATTCTCTCTCTCTCTCTCTCTCTCTCTCTCTCTCTCTCTCTCTCTCTCTCTCTCTCTCTCTCTCTCTCTCTCTCTCTCTCTCATACGTTTTGAGATCTAAAACACCAGATTAAAAGGTGAGGTGAGGGAAGGAAGACATAGAATGCTCTAATTAGAAGACGTGGAAGCGTGAATCGAGGTAAATTTCTCGAAATCTATTACTTTGAAATTCATTTCTCGAACTATCAATCTCTAGAAATGCATACTTCTCGTAAGACAATATCAATTTTTTAAATGTCCATTATTATTCTAAAATATTTCTACCCTTTTCTTAGCGAACAATATTACCCGATCATTAAATGGCGATTAGTATTTTAAACAATTTTCACCATTTCAGTTAACAAGCACTAATAATTATTCATTAATTTTATCTTCGAGTTTAAACCTTACTGTTGCACTTTTCCTGTTCTAGTTTTATTTCCTGTAAGTCTCAAACCAACAAAAGGGAATTAACATATCTACATATCAAGATCAAAACCGTGAAAAACTAGATTTATTGGAAATGCAAAATATGCAAATAACTTAATTTTTCACATCCATGCAGGAGACGATGCTAAAATCAATGCTGCTAAAGACCAGGAGAATATGAAAGCTTGCAGTAAATGGTCGAGATCACCACATTAAATTGTATCATACATTACAATGGGAGTTAGTGGTGTCGTAGTGGTGAAGCTTCCTTCACTTGCAAATCTATACGCAATATGGGAGCAAAGAAAAATTCAGCCCATATTTGCCTAATAGTCGCCTCGATCATATCATCCCGGAAGAGTTTACAAAAGCCATCAATGGGGATTTGTTCCGAGTCTATGACTCTGAGCTCAAATCGTAGTATATAAATTTTTGCAACCCAGAGCGATCTCCATGTATCAGCACGTTCAGATAAGTGGTACACTGATAGCAATTTCAATTTGCATAAAATATATATTTTTCTTTACATCGTGGAGATGAACAGTAATAAAAAAAAAAAAAAGTGTCTGTCACCATTTGAACTACATCTTTTTCTCAATAAATAATTAAAACTTTGTTGTATATCCTTCACTTTCATTTGCATATTCTTTTTTTTTTTATTCATCGAAAGGCTAATTACTCGAAAGCCAATATCTATTTTTAAAATCGTAACACTATTTTCGAACAATAAGGGTTTCGATGTATTGATAGTTCAAGAAACTGTGTTTTGAGCAATTTATTTCGAGAACTTTACTGTCGGCCAAATGGTTTCAAGAAATTCGCACTTGGAAATTTCGGAAGATTATTAACATCCAAGATGCGTGAGTTCGATGTGCTGATAGAACGCCCTTTTCTTGGAGCAAGGAGTGACCGGTCATTCTTGGTGAAGTTTAATATACAGCCGGAGACACCTCGTGTTGTGCGGAATGATATTACGTTGACTACTGCTGCAATAATACTATATTTTTAACAAATTTTAGATATTTTTTTTCATTTTTTGGTCTTATTTTCTTGCATCGGAAAACCGTGTAATTT
>NC_090741.1:8937590-8942590 GCF_036898095.1 Palaemon carinicauda | reverse complement strand
ATTCCATATCACTGATAAGAACATGGTTTAAAGTCCCAGATTGGAAAATGTATTATCTGCAAATAATTTAAACTTCACGTTATGTCTCTCTAGTACTTTTGATAGGCCTATAGTATCGATAAAGAATAAGATTGATTCTGCTACATTCCACTGAGGTATGTATCCCTCTGTTTAAAGGTTCATATGGTGAATAAGAGTTTTCAATTTGCACACAATAATTTCTGTCAACCAAGCAGTCTTTAAGATGTTCAAAGCCTTTATCTTCACAACCGATGGAGGTAAGATAATTTAGAAGCAGTTCATACACAACTGTATCAAAATCATCACTAAGATCAAGCAGTATTGAAATACCACATATGTTTTCATCCATCATTTCCTTTAGATCATTAACAAGAGAGCAAGCAGTTGTCTGCGTAAAATATAATTGTCTGTATAGTGATTGGTTGCCTGGCAATGCTTCAATTCGTTACAAGTTACCAACTAGTTATTCAAGAATTACATATTGTGGCACTTTTGCGACTAGAAATAGATTCGAATTAAGTACCGTATGAACTTTATTCCTAATAATCTAGAGCATTTCAGAACTGATTTAACTACTGTATAGCCAATTTTTCAGATTTATGAAACTAACAAATATTAAAATTAGTTACTCCTACTCTTGTAATTCAGTTGGTAGGACTAGAAAATGCAGACGAAATAAATTTTCACAATATCATTTAAGAATTTGCCACAAAAGGCAAGTAAATTTTCTTGGTGTCAAGTTGTAGTTTTAATTTCAGAATTAAGATAATCCTAAATTTTTACACTCTTTTGCTCTTTTTCCCCATGTCTCATTCTTGCTTCTTCAATTGTTACTTATAAAGGTTGAGTTTGTTTTTTGTGTGTTTAAAGCGTACTATATTTTAGCATATAAAAGTTACATTATAATGGTATATAAATCAGTTAATACACACACACACATACACACACACTTATATATATATATATATATATATATATATATATATATATATATATATATATAAATATATATATATATATATATATAGATAGATAGATAGAGAGATAGATATATATATATATATATATAGATATATATATATATATATATATATATATATATATATATATATATATATATATATATATATATATCTATATATATATATATATATATATATATATATATATATATATATATATATATATATATATATATATATATATTTATATATATATATATACTGTACTGGTAGCAGACACAGAAGAGAAGCTTGACCGACTAGTGACAGAATTTGGAAGGGTGTGTGAGAGAAGGAAGTTGAGAGTTAATGTGGGTAAGAGTAAGGTTATGAGATGTACGAGAAGGGAAGGTGGTGCAAGGTTGAATGTCATGTTGAATGGAGAGTTACTTGAGGAGGTGGATCAGTTTAAGTACTTGGGGTCTGTTGTTGCAGCAAATGGTGGAGTGGAAGCAGATGTACGTCAGAGAGTGAATGAAGGTTGCAAAGTGTTGGGGGCAGTTAAGGGAGTAGTAAAAAATAGAGGATTGGGCATGAATGTAAAGAGAGTTCTATATGAGAAAGTGATTGTACCAACTGTGATGTATGGATCGGAGTTGTGGGGAATGAAAGTGATGGAGAGACAGAAATTGAATGTGTTTGAGATGAAGTGTCTGAGGAGTATGGCTGGTGTATCTCGAGTAGATAGGGTTAGGAACGAAGTGGTGAGGGTGAGAACGGGTGTAAGAAATGAGTTAGCGGCTAGAGTGGATATGAATGTGTTGAGGTGGTTTGGCCATGTTGAGAGAATGGAAAATGGCTGTCTGCTAAAGAAGGTGATGAATGCAAGAGTTGATGGGAGAAGTACAAGAGGAAGGCCAAGGTTTGGGTGGATGGATGGTGTGAAGAAAGCTCTGGGTGATAGGAGGATAGATGTGAGAGAGGCAAGAGAGCGTGCTAGAAATAGGAATGAATGGCGAGCGATTGTAACGCAGTTCCGGTAGGCCCTGCTGCTTCCTCCGGTGCCTTAGATGACCGCGGAGGTAGCAGCAGTAGGGGACTCAGCAGTATGAAGCTTCATCTGTGGTGGAAATGTGGGAGGTTGGGCTGTGGCACCCTAGCAGTACCAGCTGAACTCGGCTGAGTCCCTGGTTAGGCTGGAGGAACGTAGAGAGTAGAGGTCCCCTTTTTGTTTTGTTTCTTGTTGTTGTCGGCTACCCCCCAAAATTGGGGGAAGTGCCTTTGGTATATGTATGTATGTATTTATATAT
Source organism: Palaemon carinicauda (assembly GCF_036898095.1). NCBI lineage: Eukaryota > Metazoa > Arthropoda > Malacostraca > Decapoda > Palaemonidae > Palaemon > Palaemon carinicauda. Next base: position 8,940,318 of record NC_090741.1, on the reverse strand, counting down.
AAATAAATATATATATATATATATATATATATATATATATATATACAACTATATATATATATATATATATATATATATATATATATATATATATAAATATATATATACATATATATATATATATATATATATATATATATATATATATATATATATATATATATATAGATGCTGACCAGAGAATCCGGTCCTGAAATATTCTGTCCCAGATGATTTTGTCCCAAAAGAATTTGATTCCGTAAATCATTAGTAAATTGTCATCGAAAACCTTAAATTAACTGATAAAAATCAATACGAAAAAAATATAAAGTAACTTTATTATAAAAAATAAAAAAAGATAATATATAGGGCAGTAAGAAAAGAAAAACATTCATGAAATTTTCTTTCATCGGACATATCAAACAAGAAATTAGGAAAATTCGGTCCGAGTAAATTCTGTCTCGAAAGATATTGATCCTAGAATTTATTAATACACCTCCCGAAACAACATCGATTGAACTAATCAAAATAAATAGAAATTAAAAGAGAAGTATGGTTTTAGTAAGAAGATTATACATATAACATGTATGTACCAGCATAGAATATATTTATAGTGTTGCCTTTTATTAAACATATTAATTATACAAAGAATTGAGGAAAAATCATATATAAACTATGAAAAAATACATATATAATATTTTGTTTTACACTAGATAAAGTTAGAATACCTAAGTTGATCTGAGAACATCTGTACCTGAAAAATAAACCGAAGAATTTAATGAATGAGAAATTGCCTTTGAGAAAGTTGATTTACTGGTACCGTCTTAAGATTGGACAAGGTTTTTTATCCATCAGTACTTGAGTGTGGTCAGGAAGTTCGTATGATTAGCCTTGATTTTAGTGCTGCCTTTGACAGTGTTAATAATGAGGCCCTTGTTTTCAAACTCAAATAATCGGTAGTATATGGATCTTTTCTTACCCTCATTAGTGAAGTTTTGAGTAATATATTGCAGAAAGTTGCAGTTGATGGAAACCACAGTGGGTATTATAATGTGATATCTAATGTTTCATCACTGTAGTGCTCTTGACCATCACTTTTCACATTATATAGGCTACATAGGATAATCGGTTTGGCCTAGAACAGAAGCTACTTGCATACGCAGGTGATGCTACCCTCTTTGCTTTAATCCCATCTCCTATATGTATAGAACTGGTGTTTCTGAATCCCTTAATAGAGATCTAGATAAAATTGGTTCATAGTGCAAATTATGGTGCATGAATTTAAACCTTAACCAAACTTAAATATGACTCTATACGACTCTTTTAAAAATTTTAAGAGTGATTAATGATTGCAGAATTAAACTTCACGTTATGTCTCTCTAGTACTTTTGATAGGCCTATAGTATCGATAAAGAATAAGATTGATTCTGCTACATTCCACTGAGGTATGTATCCCTCTGTTTAAAGGTTCATATGGTGAATAAGAGTTTTCAATTTGCACACAATAATTTCTGTCAACCAAGCAGTCTTTAAGATGTTCAAAGCCTTTATCTTCACAACCGATGGAGGTAAGATAATTTAGAAGCAGTTCATACACAACTGTATCAAAATCATCACTAAGATCAAGCAGTATTGAAATACCACATATGTTTTCATCCATCATTTCCTTTAGATCATTAACAAGAGAGCAAGCAGTTGTCTGCGTAAAATATAATTGTCTGTATAGTGATTGGTTGCCTGGCAATGCTTCAATTCGTTACAAGTTACCAACTAGTTATTCAAGAATTACATATTGTGGCACTTTTGCGACTAGAAATAGATTCGAATTAAGTACCGTATGAACTTTATTCCTAATAATCTAGAGCATTTCAGAACTGATTTAACTACTGTATAGCCAATTTTTCAGATTTATGAAACTAACAAATATTGAAATTAGTTACTCCTACTCTTGTAATTCAGTTGGTAGGACTAGAAAATGCAGACGAAATAAATTTTCACAATATCATTTAAGAATTTGCCACAAAAGGCAAGTAAATTTTCTTGGTGTCAAGTTGTAGTTTTAATTTCAGAATTAAGATAATCCTAAATTTTTACACTCTTTTGCTCTTTTTCCCCATGTCTCATTCTTGCTTCTTCAATTGTTACTTATAAAGGTTGAGTTTGTTTTTTGTGTGTTTAAAGCGTACTATATTTTAGCATATAAAAGTTACATTATAATGGTATATAAATCAGTTAATACACACACACACATACACACACACTTATATATATATATATATATATATATATATATATATATATATATATATATATATATATATATATATATATATATATATATATATATATAAATATATATATATATATATATATATATAGATAGATAGATATATATATATATATATATATATATATATATATATATATATATATATATATATATATATATATATCTATATATATATATATATATATATATATATATTTATATATAAATATATATATATATATATACAACTATATATATATGTATATATATATATATATATATATATATATATATATATATATATATATATATATATATATATATGTATATATATACATATATATATATATATATATAGATATATATATATATATATATATATATATATATATATATATATATATATATATATATATATATATATATATATATAGATGCTGACCAGAGAATCCGGTCCTGAAATATTCTGTCCCAGATGAT
>NC_090741.1:8915090-8930090 GCF_036898095.1 Palaemon carinicauda | reverse complement strand
TCCCCATCTCTACAAGCGAAGTCAGAGTGACAATAATGTTTTGTTTATCAACGATACTTGTAAACTCTCGAAATAATAACTCACTGGGTGGTAAGAAATGTGTGATGAATTTTCGATGGATTACAACAACTATGAGATTCTGTGTACTTGGAAGGGTGAACGTGGGAGAAACCATTTGAGATTGATAATATGTACACAAGTATAACAACCACTTATATCCAAACCATATATTTTTTTTTTTTTACCACACTCTAGAAACTATATTTCATAGATCAGATTTTGTAAACTTCCCCAATTCGTTACTTGGGGAGAACATAGACTGACCAGCAATTATTGCAAAAAATACAATATTGAAGCTCTTTCCTAGACTTTAGTTACGTAGGCTTAAATTGCAGCAATTGTTTTCTTTATGTTTTTTAAAATTAATTCCAAGATAAACATGATGCAGTTTTTGACTTATCAAAATAAGTTGAAAACATCGGGTGGAACTACTTTCCATATTATCTAATTATTTTCTTTTTATTAATATTTGTGTTTTGTATTATTTCCATTTCTTTCATATAGCATACCTATATAATATAATGTAATATAAAAAGAATTTCATGCTGAGAATACTGCAGTATATTAGATAAATGGTTTCATCTTTGAGACTCAGATATTTCAGATGATAAACGTATTTAAAAACCGAACTTTGTATCTGTTTTGTGATCACAAAAAATAAAAAATAGAATAAAATAAAAACACTATGGAGGAAAAAGTTTCTTTTTAAATTTTATGTATGATCCATCATGTTCACTGGACAGTTATCAATAAGGAAATTTTCTATTGGTGAATATAACAAAGCATTAAGATAATTATCATCAATGACTTAAAATACGTTGAGGTGTTTCAAAGGGAAATTATATTCTTTGAATGAGTAAATATCGCGCATTTTGTGCATATAATGAAACCAATATAGTCCTTAATGAATTGTATTTTAGAGTAGCTGAAATACTAAACTCTCTCTCTCTCTCTCTCTCTCTCTCTCTCTCTCTCTCTCTCTCTCTCTCTCTCTCTCTCTCTCTCTCTCTCTCTCTCCAGTTAAAGCCTAAAGATGCTTCTGCTCCAATAGTGGGGAGTCTTCTTCAAATCCTCCAAATCCCGTCATTAGGTTCATGCCATACTAAGGCTGCTTTTCCTTCTCTTGCTATTCTTCGTTATCATATTGTATATTTTTGATTTGTCATGTGTAACTCTGCATTTCATTTTGCATCCTTTTTGCAGGCTGGGGATAGTGTTTGTTTACGCCAGCCTTTCACTGATTCATGTTAACAATTTCCACATTATTGGTAGGCAGGTTATTGGTCTATAGATGCTTACTACATTACCTTTACGTTCATCTTTTTGAATTATTTAAGTCCTTCCTGTGGGCATCCATTCAGGGGCTTGGTGTTCTCGAATACAGTGCTGGAGTCAAATGAACCTGTCGCTTCCTTATATGGGTGGGACTTTATAAGTTATTACTTCACCTCCTCATAGACAGAAACAGTATCTTTAGTTTTTTTAATGTTTGTCTTTACGTTCATGGCTATCAAACTCTTCACAGCAGTGTTTATTAAATACACAAATTAAATACGTGAATAAAATATTTACTCCTATGCTAGACCAGCATTGTAAGTATGTATATAAATGTATATATATATATATATATATATATATATATATATATATATATATATGTGTGTGTGTGTGTGTATATATACATATATATATATATATATATATATATATATATATATATATATATATATATATATATATATATATATATATATATATATATATATGGTAGTGGGACAAAATGTCGAAAGACAAAATGTCGACGGTCATAATGTCGACAACCAAAATGTCGACGGTCCTAATGTCGACACTCTTTGAGTATCAATAGACAAAATGTCGAAAGAAAAATATTTGACGTTCAGACACTTGAACACACTATTCTTAAATGAACTCCAAGAATGTAAATTGATACTAAAATATGTTTTCTTTGGTTTTCTCAATTTAGACAAAAAATTAATAGATAAAGAGTTATAGGTGTATAAAAAGATCCATAAAATTATTGCTTTATTAATACATGCTAAAAAGGGTTAAAATATTTAATAGTGGAATAACAGTACATCGTTATAAATTCCGAGCTATTGCCTGCAAAAAGTCCAGTACATTATCAGAGTCATATCCTTCAACAACGTTTTTCAACCTGGCGTTTACATCTGTATATTTTTTGTTCTTTCTCCCAACGTCCTTTCCCTGGAAAACTTGCTCTAGTACCATTTCAGTACTTGCTTGTTCAGAACGGAGTTTTCGAAGAAGCTTTTCTTCCGTTGGGTGGATAATTGTCATCCTCCTCTTGAAAGCATTATGCCAGCCCTCAAGCATGTTGTTTGTTCTTGGTAAACCATTTAGTGTTCTCTCATAACATGACCATAATTTAACTTCAAACTTTGGGCGTCTCCTTCGTCCACGCTGAAAAACGCCTAACCATGTAGTCTCAAAGTATTGCAAGAATCCATCTAAAATGTTATCGGTTTCGTCATCAAAACTTGATACCAAAGTGTCAAAACAATCATATACATCATGTGGTGGCACAAATGCAATTGCCTGAAGTTTTTTTATAAGCATTGCATTTTCAGATTTTGAGTACCAAGCTTGCAAACCCAGTCCTTGCACCTTTCGCCATAGGCATTGTCCAAAATGGAAGAAACATCCGCAGATTTCAGCGTTTGGGAAAAATTTCTTTACGCTATTGATAGCGGAAAGCTCGAAGTCTAGTGATACTGAGGCTGGTCGCAAGTTACGACTTTCAAGCCAGCCGAATATGGTGTCATAAGTCTTTTCATTTTTATGGGTTGTTATGCAATACACGAGAGGAAGAGTCTTGTTTTCCTGTATCATGGCATGAATTGTGTAGAGCTGTCTTCCTATTGGAGCGCAATCGAAAGTGCCATCACAAAACCATCTAATTTTTTCTTTAAGAAGTTGGAGATTCCTTGATGTTGAATAAATACTCAATTCTTCACAGCTGTACTGTAAAAAGTTTTCCCCTCTCGTTGTAACAGTTAAATCTTCATCACCGTTTCGAGAATTACGTACTCTCTTCACAGTACGTGAAAGTGATTCCTTTTTCGGTAAAGCTCCGGCTACTTCCCAAGGAATATTTTGAGTACATTTGTTCACTATCGAGGAAGTAATTTCTTCCGACTCACTAGCTTTTTCTTTCAACTTTTCTTTTACTTTGAGCACCTCTTTTCGCATTAAATCTGGAGGATGGCAGTGTTCTTGAGATACTGATATCCCTTCACCATTGCTAACAAGTCTTCCACTGCAAAGTCCCCGTTTCTCGCATCTCCAATATATTTTTTCTTCTTTCTGCTTATCGATCACGTAAATGTATCCATCGTGCACAAGCTTCTTACCTCCTTTATTTGTTTTGATAAACTCCATTTTTGGAAGCCTTATGAAAGTAATAATAAAGACTGACTTCCAAGAAAGGAAATGAAGAAATAAGATTTGAATACACCGTTGGACTTCCAAGAAAGGAAATGAAGAAATAAGATTTGAATACACCGTTATTTAAAAGCAGTTAAATACACCGTTGGACTTCCAAGAAAGGAAATGAAGAAATAAGATTTGAATACACCGTTATTTAAAAGCAGTTAAACTGGTTCGTTAAACTATATAGCAAAAACGATTTAATAAACTGTTTAGGCTGTTGAATAGGTCATTTAAAGATTTAAAGACTGTCAGGCTAACGTAACGGCATGCTGACAATCATCATTTTTTCTTTCGACATTTTGTCTATTGATATTCAAAGAGTGTCGACATTATGACCGTCGACATTTTGGTTGTCGACATTTTGACCTTCGACATTTTGTCTTTCGACATTTTGTCTGCGTACCATATATATATATATATATATATATATATATATATATATATATATATATATATATATGTATATATATATATGTATATATATACACGTATAGGCTACACATATACATATATATATATATATATATATATATATATATATATATATATATATATATATATATATATATATGTATGTATGTATATATATATGTATATATATATATATATATATATATATATATATATATATATATATATATATATATATATATGTATATATGTATATATATATACATATATGTATATATATATATATATATATATATATATATATATATATATATATATATATATATATATATATATATATATATATATATATATATAGATATATATATATACATGTATATATATATATATATATATATATATATATATATATATATATATGTATGTATATATATATATATATATATATATATATATATATATATATATATATATATATGTATATACATACATATATATATATATATATATATATATATATATATATATATATATATACCTATATACATTTATATACATACTTACAATGCTGGCCTAGCATAGGAGAAAAATATTTTATTCATGTATTTAATTTGTGTATTTAAGAGATGTATAGCCCAATCGTAAGGTGAGTTCCACTCGTGTAGGTTTAAGTAATGTATGTAAATTAAATTAGCCTTTCATCGTTAATGTAATTGTTTTTCATTTAATTCAGTATTTGCATATTCACGTTAATTTTAAGAATTAACTTTTTGTTTCGTGTAGTTTTGTTACAAAGTCTAATGTAAGCTCATTTAGGTATGCAGCATAACATACACAAGGCATGAGCATGATTAATTACATTAAATATATGTTTCCACAGGGTTAGAAAGTACATAAACATTCTTGAATTAATTATACTCTTCTTTTTATTGTCATGAGAGGTAGGTGGGCAGAGTTAGCTGAGAGAGGGTTGCCTCACAAGCAAGGCCAGTACCCTTTTTCCAATTTATTACGTTGGCAACCTTACACCTCTAGAGACTTGCCCCCACGCCACAAGTATGATATATCAGAAAATTCTAGATAAATCAAGTCCATATATATAACACCCAGGAATGCATAAGCAACAAGCATATTCCTTTATAAGCGTCAACATCAGTCAGCCCTTTCTCCTCTCAAGTGCGAATAGTGTTTTACAGTCAAACGTGATTAGCAATTTCTATCCAACATATATCGTGTATAGTGTGTTCAAACGTTGATGAAACTATTGAATGCTAAGTTAACTGTAGTGTGTTAATGTAAGTATAGTTTACCATACATTTTTGTAAATGGCCCTTTGAGATTTAGCTTAAACATTGAAGTGTATTAAAATTCTTGGTTAGCCGTTCTGTAACCTCATTTGAACCCAAACACGTAAGTGTAAAAACTATGTATATGTAAATTTCTTTAAGGTTTATTCATTAGTGTTAAAGTGTTAACTCTTTTCATTAATTATCAAAATTGGATATTTTTATAGAATAATTTCAAGTGAAAGAAGTGATTGTCTTATGTAAGGTTTAGTTAAGATTTAATATTTTAAGTGACATTTTTGGAGTTGATTTTTTTTTCTGAATTATTGTCAACTTTTTATAGAATATAGTTATTTTTTGTAAAGTGCGTATAATTTCGATCACCAATATTTTCTATCAGTGATTTTCTCGTAATTCTTGAATAATTATCCAGTTTAGTTTTGAGTGTAATGTAATAGAGCTTTGAATATACTGTGTTTATATATATTCCGGATATTCTCAGAGTCCAGGTATTATTCAAGTGTAACCGATTCATGTAAAAATAAGCAGGTATGATTGGAGCTCAGGAGTTGATGTAATTCGTCAGCTATATATATATATATATATATATATATATATATATATATATATATATATATATATATATATATATATATATATATATATATATATATATATATATATATATATATATATATATATATATCATCAGAGAAGGTGGCGGCAGCCAGTAATTTACATTTTTCAAAGTGGACAGGGAAATAGGCAGTTCTAAAATTCCATTTATTATATATCCCGACGTTTCGTGATCGTCATTATCACATCTTCCAGGGCTACAAATAAGAAGTACATATATAACATTAAGAAACGTTAATAAAAAATATACAAATATAGAAAATATAAAAAGTAAAAATTAGTAAAAAACTAAAAATTCAAGTAAAAATATACATAAAACAGAAGTGGAACCAACCTCGCAGAAGCGCATATAAAAACTGAATGGCATCAACAATTACAGAACAAAACAAAGAAATCTATGACAAGTACAATTGAGTGGAGGAGGTTTGGGTGTTTAACGACGGAACCAGTGTTTTAATCAAAATTGACTCCAGAATAGGCAGGTCATGGTGATTAGATACCTGTCCTATAATGCTAAAATCTTTATTGTCTATATTTATTTTGCAAATTTTAGTATGATTGCGAATATTTGAATGTTCTGGGTTGGATATTCTGCAACCTGTTCGAAAACTAACACCTCTATGAGAGTCAATTCTGACCTTCAACAACCTCTTGGTAGATCCTACGTAGGTCACAGAGTTACACTTTGGGCAAATATATCGATACACTACACCAGAAGACATCAAAGGACTCAATCGATCATTAAAGTGAAAAACCGAGCCAACTGTAAGAGGATTCTTGGGAATTAAGTTTACTACAACAGCTGGAAAATGTTGTTGTATGATTTCTGTAATCCTCTGCAATTAAAAGCACTACAATATACTCCAAATCATACGCAATCATCAGATTTGGAGCCATCAGTATATATAAAAGTCGATTCCCTGTGTTCCTCAACACGTTCCATAAAGATCAACCTGGCTTCGTAGTCAGTCACGTTTTTTTTTCTAGCCAATGAAATATTTACAAAAAGATATATCGGGTAATTTCCATGGAGGGATTGATGATATCATACATGAGAGCAATTTTTTCTACCTATATCTGAACTGTCCACTAATGTTTTAATCTGGAAACCATAGGGTTGAGGAGATTTTGGGTGCAACTAAAAATATGTAAAATGCCTTATAAGTTTTGCAGTCTGACAGGATAAAGTATTATGAAGTCCTTGCAACCTAAACCAATACCGAACAATGGAAGACTTCTGGTAAAGGTCTAAAGGCATTTTTCCAGCGTCAACAAGGAGGCTTGGGATAGGTGAAGTTCTAAAGGCCCTTGTGGATGCTCTGATACCAGCACGGTGTATAGAATCTAAAACCTTTAATAGGCTTGGGGTTGGCTGAGGAGTATATTTCACACCATACTTAATTTTTGAAAAAATTAAGGCCTTGTATCGTTTTAAAGTTTCACGGTGTGGCCCCCATGATGTATGGGAAAAACACTTAAAAGATTCAGAGCATCAAGACATTTTACTTTTAAGGCTTTCAAGTGAGGAACCCATGTAAGCCTACAATCAAAGATCAACCCTAGAAATCTATCTGCACTTACATATGGGATATGTTGACCTTTGATGTACATATCCAGGTCAGGATGTACTCCCTGAATATTACAAAAAATAACAACAGTTTTACTCATCCATTCATATCAGCCCAGTGAATTATTTTGTTTTAAGAGTGTAATTTTCTCTCAACCATTGCCATTCTAGCTCTAACAAATGATACAGAGAGATCATCCACATATAGTGTTGAGAGAATATCTTTAGAAATGACTGAGGATATCCCTTTATGGCTAGTGCAAATAGGGTTACACTCAGCACACTACCCTGAGGAACTCCCTCTTTCTGACATTTCCTCTGACAAAGTTTCACCTACTCTAACTTGAAGAAATTTATGTGAAACAAATGCTTGAATGAAAAATGGTACCTCCTCTCAGTCCTAGATTATGAATAGTTTTAAGTATACCATATCTCCATGTAGTAACATGCCTTTTCAAGGTCAAAAAATACTGTTACATGGTGCTGTTTGGAAGGAAAAGGTTTCATAATTAGAGGACTCATGTCGAATAAACACATTTGTCGTTGAATGCATTTTCCTAAATCCTCACTTGGTAGGTGATAAAATACCCCTCTTCTCCAGGTACCACACCAGTCTTGCATTGACCCTCTTTTTTATGATCTTATATAAACATTTCAATGCAATAGGTCGGTAGTTAGCTGCTAAGAACTTATAACACTGCCATATTTTAACCAAAGAAATAAAAAAATGTACATCAACATAAGCTAGAAATGTAGACTATATCTAGAGCAATTTATTTAAGAAATATAACTTATCATAAACCTAAAAAATGGAGATTATGTATAATCTACACCTAGAGAAAACTAGCATCACACAAACCACAATAAAATGCAAATAAACTGTAAATAAAAAGATTTACAATAATATATATACAGTGATACCTCGGTAGTCGAACGAATCTAAATATGAACAAATCGGAGTTCAACCAAAAAATTCGAGTAATTTTTGCTGCGGTGTTCGAACAAAAAATCGGAACTCGAACAGCCGAACGCGTGGCCGAGTGAGATGAGCGGCCATCTTGGCTACTCTCGCTTGGTCGTGTAGCATCATTTCAAGAGAGAGCGTGAGTCCGACAACACGTGTTGAGAATGTATTGTGATTTAGTGCGTTTTATTGTCTTTTTTTGCCGATAATAATGGGCCCCAAGAAAGTTAGTGATAAGGGGAAGGATAAGAGGAAAACAGTGAGAATAACGATCGAGTTGAAGAAGGAAATTATTGCGAAATACGAGAATGGTGTACGAGTGTCTGATCTAGCCTTACAGTATGGCATGGCGAAGTCGATCATTTCGATCTTTTTGAAAAATAAGGAAGTGATAAAGAAAGCTAATGTTGCACAGGGAGTGACAACAATTAGTAAGCAAAGGCCACAAGTAATTGAGGAAATGGAAAAGTTGCTCTTTATATTTATTAAAGAAAAGCAGTTGGCCGGGGAAAGTATAAGTGAAGCTTTCATTTGCGAGAAAGCTCTTCATATTTATGAAGAATTGGTGAAGAAAAGTGCCAGTACTAGTGAAAGTGATTCGTCATTTACTTTTAAAGCAAGCAGGGGCTGGTTCAAGAAATTCCAGAACAGAACTGGTATTCACCGTGTGACTAGGCATGGGGAGGCAGCCAGTTCGGATCAGGCAGCAGCTGAAAAATACGTTGGCGAATTCGACCGATACATTAAGGAACAAAATTTGATCCCGCAGCAAGAGTCTTCAATTGCGATGAGACCGGGTTATTTTGGAAGAAAATGCCGGCCAATACCTACATTACGAAGGACAAGACGAAGATGCCAGGTCACAAGCCAATGAAAGATAGACTGACGTTGCTGCTGTGCGCAAATTTTAGTGGCGATTGCAAGATTAAACCCTTGTTAGTGTAACATTCGGAAAACCCCCCATGTCTTCAAAAGAAACAATATCTTGAAAAGTGCACTATCAGTTATGTGGCGCGCTAACACTAAATCTTGGGTCACAAGACAATTCTTTAGTGAGTGGATCAATGAAGTGTTTGCCCCCTAGGTTAAGGCATGCCTGACTGAAAAGAACTTGCCATTGAACTGTCTTTTGGTGATGGACAATGCTCCTGCACACCCTCCAGGTCTAGAGGAAGACTTAAAAGAAGAGTACAGTTTTATCAAGATTAAATTCCTGCCCCCCAATACTACTCCCATGCTCCAGCCCATGGACCAACAGGTCATTTCAAACTTTAAAAAACTGTATACCAAGGCCCTTTTCCGAAAGTGTTTTGAAGTGACTAGTGATACACAGTTGACCTTAAAGGAATTCTGGAAGGATCACTTCAGCATCTTCAACTGTGTGAACATGATTGACCAAGCTTGGCGTGGTGTAACCTATAGGACATTGAACTCTGCCTGGTGAAACCTGTGGCCATCATGTGTAACAGAGAGGGAATTTGAGGGTTTCCAATCAGAGGCGGGTTCAAGCACTGCTACTGTTATATCTGAGGACACTGTTGTCGTTGATGAAATTGTTGGCATGGGCAGGAGTATGGGGCTTGAGGTCAACAGGGAAGACATTGATGAACTTGTTGATAGCCACTCTACTGACGGTTGAAGAATTGTTGCACCTGCAACAACAACAGCAGCAGGATTTGATTGGGGAGCTGGAATACTCAGAAGATGAGGATGTAAGAGAGGAGGTTCCGAGTTCAGTGATAAATGACATGTGTTTGAAGTGGGGAGAGTTGCAGGCTTTTGTGGAAAAATATCACCCAGAAACAGCAGTAGCAAACCGGGCAGTGAACATCTTTAATGATAATGCAATGTCTCACTTTAGAAGAATAGTGCAGAAGAGAAAGAAGCAGCTGACAATTGACATGTTTTTCACAAAAGAGAAGAGAGCTGCTACATCCCAGCCTGATTCCCCTCCAAAGAAGAGAAACAGAAGAGAAAAAACCCCTGAAGGAGATTTGCCCTACCTTTTACTGCAGAGAGAAAAAAACCCTGAAGGAGAACTACCCAGCCACATCATGGAAGGGGACTCTCCTTCCAAGCAGTAACCTCCCCCTTCCATCCTCTCCACATCCATTCCTGTATGCCATCGAACCGCTGCTCAAAGGTATGTACAGTAAATGGTTTAAAATTGTTTTATATAGTTTTCCGACCAATTTCGTACACATTTAAATAATTATTGTTGTTTAGGTACACGTTTTATTAATATTTTGGGCATTTTGGAGTGCGTAGGAACGTATAAAAATAAATACCATTATTTCTTATGGGAAAAAAGGCTTAAGTACTCGAACAAATCGGAGGTCAAACACTGATCCCGAACGGATTATGGTCGAGTACTGAGGTATCACTGTATATATATATATATATATATATATATATATATATATATATATATATATATATATATATATATATATATATATATGTATATATATATATATATATATATATATATATATATATATATATATATATATATATATATATATATATATATATATATGAATCAGAATTTATCAACTTCCAGTTAGACTTTCATATTATCATATTATTTTTCAGTCAGTGTAACGAGATGGTCTTCAAATTTCTCTGCCAGAGGGAGATCGAATTGTAGGGGAACAGGCACTTTGAGTAGAGAAGGGCTAAGTTGGTTGCGGAGTAATTTTGGGAGACTTTGGGCACTCGCTGTATGGGAGCTTAGTAAGGGCATATGTGTGGTAGCCTGATCTTGCACAGGTGCATTAACTGTTTCACACCCGTTGTTTGTGTCAGGGATAACTATTTGATCTGCCACGGTCTCAGCAGGTGACAGTTCCTCCTCAATACAGTTCCACTGTTAGTCGTCACTCCATAGGAACAGGCAGACATCAAATTTGTCACAATTACTTTGTTCCATGTCTTCTGGCCTGGTTGAATAGGCTGGATCCTCACATGATCACCTTGTGACAAGTGATTGAGGGACTTGTATCGGCCATACTGAGCTGACTTGATTTTCTTAAGGTCGATACGACCCCTTTCACAGGGAAGGGGTTTCAATCTTAAAGAGTCCGCCGGGATGGGTACCATTGTCCAAGTCTTCCTTTCGAGTAGGCGTTGAATAGGGCTTGATGACAGGCTTTCAGTAGGGATGTTACATAAACTCATTAGACCATGATAGGGGTCCTCGCCATTATTAATGCATTTCAGCATCCTTGATTTGACAGATTTTATGGCCGCCTCACCGGCACCATTCGACTGGGCATTCCTAGGACTTGATGTAATATGCTGGAATTGCCATTTTTCTGCAAACTTAGAAAAATATGATGATGCATACTGTGGGCCATTGTCACTATATACTACATTTGGTATTCCATAACGGGTAAAATGTTGCCTCAGTTTCCTCACAACATCCTCAGGAGTTGATGTTGCCATATAATCAATTTCAATAAAATTATTGTATAGATCAACTAAAGCAAGATATTCCTTTTCTCTAACATGAAAGAGATCTGTTGCAACCATGCTGAAGGGATATGAGGGTACTTCTTTGAGAATAAGAGGTTGTCTTTGTTGCTTGGCAGAATGCATAGCACAAGTCAAGCACTGTTCAATAAATTGCCGGATATCCTTTGACATACTTGGCCAGTAAAGGGATTCCCTAGCTCTTCTTAAACAGGAATTAATTTCCATGTGACCTGCATGGACCGAAGTCTTGACTTCTGTTTGGAGAGATCTGGGTATCACTATTCTTTCTCCGCCTTAGATAACTCCACCACGAGCCAAAATTTCATTACGATGATCAAAGTAACAACGGACACTGAGATCGACTTCATCCTTGTGTTCGGGCCATCCACTCAGAATTACATTCTTTAGGGCAATGAGAGATTGGGCAAGAGCAGTTGCTGCTTTAATATTCGCCAGGCTCTCCTTACAAACTGTTGCAGTGAAAAAAAGAGTGAAAAACTTCAACTTTTTGTGTTGTAGTTAATAGACTATGAGACAATGTATCTGCCACAAGTATGTATTTGCCTGTACGGTAGATTAGGTCATATACATACTCTATGGTGCTAAGTAGCAAGTTTTGCAGTCTCCTGGGTGCATATCCAGTGGTTTCCCTACGATAGACAACAAGGGCTTGTGGTCAGTTACAACTTTGACGATCGGCCATACATGTAATGATGGAATTTTGTAAGCCCAAAGTACACAGCCATCATTTCTTTTTCAATTTGTACCTATGAAGTCTATGTAGGTGTAAGAGTACGACTAGCAAATGCAATTGGCTTACCATCTTGATATAGGTCGGCACACAGACCATATCTGCTAGCATAATTTTCGAGGGTTAGCGGTTTTTTCACATCCTAGATAGATAGCACAGATACAGAGGTTACCAATTGCTTGGCCTTTTCAAATGTTGTCTTCTGAGTGCTAGACCAGTTCCATGGGATGTCCAATCTTAACAAATTTGTCGTGGTGTAAGAGTTTCAAACTAAGTTTGGCAGAAACTTCCCCAGATAGTTCACTGTACCTAAGAATCTCCTAAGAGATGACATATCAGCAGGTTCTGGCATCTGCAAAATTGAACGCACTTTTTCAGGGTCCATCTGCAACCCAGCACTGCTTATTACATGACCCATAAAAGTGACTTCAGACTGCCATAAATGTAGCTTGTCTTTGTTCCGTTTCAAGCCAACATCAGCACAATGTTGCAGAAAGGCTTCAAGGTGCCTGTCATGTTTAGACTCATCCTTGCCGGGGATAACAACATCATCTGCAATGCAGATAACACTACATAAGCCATTGAGTGCTTCAAGAAGTTAACGCTGGAATATTTCTGCAGATGCAGATAGACGCTTCCACCGATACCGTTCATGTATTGTCTGGAAAGTTGGATTCTTCATCCAACATAACATGCCAGTATCCAGTTCTCAAATCTGCTTTGCTAAATACTTTAGATTTTCCCATTTCATGTACAATGTCCTCGATATAAGCCTAGTGAAACGTTCTCTAATTAGAACTTTATCCAGTTCACAGGGATCAATGCATACACGAACTTCACCTGACTTTTTAGGAACAATCACAATTTGATTTACCCAGGGAGTAAGGTCAGTCACTTCCACTATTACACCTGCAACTTCCATCAGATCACCCTCAGCTTTGAGTTTTTCACGTAGACTTATAGCTATTCTTCAACTTGGCATAATCACAGGTACTGTTTTGTCAAGAACGTTTAAATGTACCTCGCCAGGTAAACAACACTGCTTCCCATCAAACACTGAGGAGTATCCATCAGTAACAGAATGAGGTTTAATAGGAGCCACATGTTCAAGAGTTTTCTCCATGACTTTGATTAATCCCATTTGAGTAACAACATTTAATTCAGTTAAAGGGGTTAACTCTTCCTCGACTACAGTAAATTCAACATTATATTTCTTGTTGTTTCTAGGGTTTCTCTTAGTTTTTCTTCATACACCCACTGGTGTAGTAGTAGTAGTAGACGCATTCCACATCTGCAGCATTTTCTCTGTAGGCAAAATATCAACTGCATACCTAGCAGGCATTATATTCACAGAGGCCCCAGTATCCACCTGAAAAACTACTTGTTTTGAACCCACGATCATCTTGCAATTGATTTGACGAGATTTAAAAATACCATCAGGTATCACTGCAAAAATCCAGTCTTCCTAAGACTCATCTTGCATCTCCAAAACTTTTTTTTGCCTTATATTTTTAGTATTCCAGTTTTTGGTAGCATCATTGGGGATTTTAGAGCGAAAGGATTCTATTCATTGCATTTGTCATACGTTTTACCCCAGGCAGGGCACAGCTCTTTCTTCATGACCTGAGTATGGCCACAAAATTTACACTGCTTTTGAACTTAAGATTTAGCATATTTAGACTTGGACCTGCCATGCTTCTTCTTTCTATATCAAGTAGCAGCTTTGTTTATAGAGTCTGGTTTCGGAGCTTTGTGCTCTGTGAGGGCATATTCAACAGTTGAACAAATGTCAATAGTCTTGACAAGTGTGAAAGCATGTTCCTTGAACAAATCATTATGTGCCTTTATAGAATGTACACCAACTACAATCATATCCCTAAGCAGAGAATCATTACAGTTTTCACAGTAATTGCAAGTTTTCCCGAGAGAACGTAGGCCAGCAAGATATGCATCAAATGATTAAGACTCAGATTTGATCCTCTTGTTAAACAAATAGCGATCATAAGTTTTATTTACCTCACCCACAACAATTTTTGAAACTTGTTGATAATTTCGTCAACCGTATGAACATCCTTAATAGTTTGGAACTTGAAATTGGTTAGAGTACGTAGAGCGTCATTAGCAAGGCAGTTTTTCAGAAGGCCTACTTTTGTTTCATGAGTTTGTTCCCCCGAGTCTCATCAGTATAACGTAAGACTCCCACCTTTCCTTAAATAGTTTCCAGCTGTCCACAGGGTTGGATCCCAGCATGAATTGTTGTGGAGGTTTGATTCCAGGTAACCGAGAAGGTGATGGTGGCTGGGTATCAGGCATGTTGAGTAAGAGTGAGCAACAACTGAGCAATAATCGAGAAGTCACAAGGTCTGAGTCAGGAGAA
>NC_090741.1:8897590-8902590 GCF_036898095.1 Palaemon carinicauda | reverse complement strand
AACAACATGGGTGACAACACATGCCCTTGGAGTACTCCATTATTTACTGTAAATTCATTTGATAGGATTACACTAACATTAATTTTGCACTTGTACGCTCATGAACAAACTTAATCAAGTTCCATATTTAAGAGGAACTCCATAATAACGCAGGACTACTCACAAAATTGGTCGGTGAAAACTATCAAAGGCTTTTTCATAGGCCAAAAATGCCATCGAAATTGGATTGCTGTATTCTACACATAGTTGTACCACATATCCAAAAATAAAAAATTGGTTAGTACAACTACCGTTTCTAAATCCTGTTTGTTCATCTCCCAGTTCTTCGTCAATCTTTCTCTCTAGTCTCTTTAGAATGAAAAAAAACTATATATTTTCATGACAACGGACGTAAGTGTGATACCTTGGTGATTATTGCAGTCAGTCAGATCTTTTTTTTTTTTTTTGGCCATTTTCACCAACACTTGTAGCTCTCATTCATCAGGTTTTGCCTCTTCACACCACATTCTACAAAATAATTTTGCAAATATTCTGGGAGTCACTTCATTTTCGGCCGATATCATCTCAGCAGTTATTCCATCGTATCCAATTGCTTTCCATCTCTTTAGTTTTTTAATGATAACCTCAACTTCAAGCACACTGAATTAATTCAGGACCACATCAATGTCTTCATTATTTTCTTGGTACACCAATCGAATTATTCCATTCATATCTTCGATATATAATCTCACTAAAGTGTTCCATCTAATGTTGCCTTTCTTAGTCCTCAGTTGTTATAACAGACCCATCTCTCTTTTTGATGAGTATATGCTTCTTCTTCTTGCCTCAGTAAAGATTTTATTGATAATTCTGTGAGAAATTTTTATACCATAGCCACTCCTTGAAATTATAGCTTTGTCAACCTCATCTACTTTCCTGTCTAAACCTTTTCTCAAGTCAACCTCAGCTTTTCTTTCGACTTTACTATCAATGCGGGAATACTTAGCTCCTGTGAATTGTAATCTTCATTGCTTCCTCGAAAACTTTCAACAATCAATTTCTGTCTTTGTCAACTTTTTATAGCATCTCATTTGATATCCATGGTTTTCTCCTTGTAACTGCATTTCTAAAAACTTCCCTACCAACTGACTGATATATGTTCTTAATTTCACACCACTCTTCATTAATTGTCTGCTCTTCGTCTACTAAAGTCTCTAAGACTCCAATTCGATTCCTACATTCAATTCCGAAGGTTTGTCTGTGCTTGTTTTCTAGAAGCTTAGTTTTATCAAATCTAGGTATTCTATTGGGTGCTTTCAGTTTTAATTTTAGTGTGGTAATAAGGAGCTGCTGATCACTACCAATATCTGCCGCTCTATTGCTTCTTACGTGTCTCAGAGTCCTCTTTATCTCTTTATTAATGACTAGATGATCTCTTTGATTTTTTAATTGCCCCATGGTGAAGTCTATGTAAATTTGTGGATGTCCTTGTACTGGAAAAGAGTACCTCCAATAACAAGATTGTTTGTGGAACAAAAACTTGTAGTGTTGTCCATTTTTATTTGCATCTTCGCCAAGACCCTCCACACGCATAGCATTCTCTATACTTTTATTATTCCTTCCAACTTTAGCATTGAAGTCACCAATTACAATTTTCATATCTCTCTCTGGGATATCATCTATTACACTCTGATGTTCTTCAAAGTATTTAGCTTTCCTTTCTTTTGGGGAATCATATGTTGGTGCATAGCAAAGTATAATACTAATATTGCACTGATTTGATTAAACTTTATAAGTAACAATTTACTTTTCACAGCTCTCCAATCCGTTAATGCCTTTTCTGCTCTTGGTTCCATTATCATCCCAACATTCCTATTCCTTTTCTTCCAACTCCATCTGTTCTTCCTGAGTATATATATATATATATATATATATATATATATATATATATATATATATATATATATATATATATATATATATATATATATATATATATATATATATATATATATATATATATATATATATATATATATATATATATATATATGTGTGTGTGTGTATGTATGTATATATATTTCCTTGGTGTAAGATTTCTTTACTAATTCCCTTACAACTTGTTTCAGTTAAAGCCCAGATATCAAAACTATATCTCATAAATTCACTTTCCACTTGCTATAACTTCCTAAACTGGTTCATAGTTATAACATTCCAATTAGCAATTTTCACATTTTCTTTATTATTTATAAACCGGGAGATTCCAAGTACCCCTCTACACCCTGGACTTTGGGCCATTCTGTACTTTTTGCTTTCCATAGACTGACTATATCCATAAAAGATTCATTGGCTAAATTCCTCAAAAGATAGCCAGTTCCTTATGATGCGCAATGCATATCTAACTAAGGCAAGTGACCCTTGCTGGTCCATACTAATTCCGGTAAGATCATCTGCCAGGCATCAAGAGTAAAAGTCAAAAAAACATCCTGGGTATCGCCTTAAATGCAATGCGTCACCCTGCTGCTAGTAACTTCATCAAGATTTACGGGGAATTTCCTCCACACCAAAAGTTCTTTTTACTCCAGCAAGTTGCTCATCCGCTTAGATAACCATTGGCAAGCATGGATTGCTAAGATATACCACCTAGCAGGATAAAATACCGCCTAGCACGGTACCGAATGCCCAAATTTAATAGGCATTCTAAATATTATTTCACTAAGAGAGTAACATAATCAGTGATCAATATCAGATTCAAGAAATTGTATGAAAAGATAGGTGTTGGAAGAAATTAAATCGTCAGTAACTTGTTCCACAAAATCGTAAAATAAAATAAAAATATGAGTAAAACCTGATAATCTAGACTAAAATAATCAAAGTTTGCACCCACTTTGTCTTGTTAAAACTATCCCTAATTAAGAACTATCAACAAAATTGAAATACTTCAACAAGGCAACTAATTTAGAAAAAGAGTGGCATTTACATAAAAATATTAATGTATAGCATCTGTAATCTGGAGATTGAAAATCTTGCTAAACGAACATAATGAATATATATTTCTAATAAAAAATTGATCGTGAAAAATTTCCCCACATATCTATTCATATAGTAAATAAGCATTTTATATGCATAATCATAACTATTTCGTTATGATTCTATCATTGTTTCTTTTTATGGTGAACGTTTGATATGAAAAAAAAAAAATCAACATATAGTTTTAATTTTTGAGATTTATGTTTCCACCTTTTTTAAACAGGCCTAAATCTCAAATGTTATCATTGGTTGCTTCGAGTGGACATAACACTGCCTTGGAGAAAAAGCAGAGTTCATCAATTGGTTGCATCTGCCTTTCATTATCTCATGTGTATGTTAACAAAATGGTTCTCTCTCTCTCTCTCTCTCTCTCTCTCTCTCTCTCTCTCTCTCTCTCTCTCTCTCTCATAGGAGAAGACATTTAAAATACTGGGCAGAAATAGGAACTCATCAGCCTAAAAAGGATGTATTTAAATCATTTACTCGAAGTTCGTGATGAATGAGTAAATGTTTTTAGGAATAAGATTACTTATGTGCTACTCTTTATTAAGTTAGCAAAAGCCGTCCTGTTCTTACTTTTTCCATACAGTCAGAGACAGCTGATCATACTATGTTCCAAGCTTCAATGATTCACTGATAGTAATAATATGGCTAGCCGCCTTCCCTGCAAACGCTATATTTTCACAGGAATGCCGTTGGATAGAAGTTTAATAAAATAAGTCAAAAAATTGTCAAACCCGGGAAAAAAATATCATATCAATTAATATGGTGTCAGAAGAAGGGCAATTTTATGCGTAGTAACATATTCAGAATCCACTCAAAGTGCGCTTGGGGAAAATCTTTTTACAGATAGTTGGGTTGCAGGGTGTTTTTTGCAAAATTGACTTTCCTTTTGTATAATTTTAAGAACCTGTATTTCCTTTCATTTTTATTATTATAACTTAGCATACTTCACCAAAAACTGATGAAAACTGAAATTATAAATTACAAATTTATTATTGATGACGCAACTCGCAACGTCACCAGCTTTTTTCTTTCAAATCTACTGTATTATGCTGTTTGCTCGAACGAGACCATACTCTACTGAAAACAAGATACTGGGCACAACCAATACCATACACGATGCAAACCATAAACTCTAATACAACCCTTAGCAGTATCATCCTCATCATCATCAGCATCATCCTCAGCTGTAACTAGTTCACTTCAGGACACAGTCCTCAAACATGTCCTTTCCCTTGCGTCTGTTTATAGCCTTTTTATGACATTTTATATCAGCAAATCTTCTTAGTTCGTCAAGCCATCGTTTTCTCTTCCTTCTCTTGCTTTATCTGCAGTCTCTAGGGACCCATTTTGTTATTTTTGATGCCTATCTATTATCTGTCATTCTCATGATATGTCCTACCTATATCCATTCCTTTTTCTTACATGTTGTTAGAATATCCTCAACTTTAGTTTGCTCTTGTATTCGGGTTGCTCTTTTATTGTCTCTTAGTATTATTACCATTATTGCTCTACCTATAGTTCTGTGAGCTGTAACAAGCTTATGATCTAAGGCTTTAGTGAGGTCCAAAGTTTCTGATGAATAAGTTGATACTTGTAGGACCATCTGATTTATAGAAACTAGCATTTTACATTTCATAAACTAATTTTCTTTACCAAAAACTTTCCACACCATGCTTATCTTTCTTTTAATTTTGGCGTCATGTCCTGGGGAAACACTTACCATCTGTCCTAAGTATGTATATTCATTAACAATCTCTAGAGGTTCGTCCATAACCCTTATTTGTTGACTATCTGTATTTCTTTTAATATTTTCTTAATTTCACTCATAATCATTTTCAAGTTCTGCTTTGTCTATTCAAATCTTCTATCCTCTTTTGCAAATCCTTACATGACTCACTAAACAGAACTATGTCATTTGTAAATCTGAAGTCACTAAGGTATTCACCATTATAGTACAATTCACTGTGTTTTTCTTGGGGAAATTT
>NC_090741.1:8880090-8892590 GCF_036898095.1 Palaemon carinicauda | reverse complement strand
TGAAGGAATATCCGTGACTGAATAGGAACATCTTGAAAATTTAAAATCCAATGTGCTTTGTCTACAGGACACACGTAAGGATCTGGCTATGTCAAGAATACCTGGCATGCAAATAGTGTTATCCCACTCAAGTCATGTTCATGGAAGTGCAATCTTTGTCCGGAATAAATCCATCATCAAGAACAGCAAAGACAAATCAGTTGGTGGACTGGAGATCCTCCAGGTGGGCAGTGAATACATTATCATTCCGAATGTGTATAAACTACCAACAACAAACTTCACATGGCAACAAACTCACTAGCCAAGAAAACAGGCGTCCTTGTTATTATTGACTTCAATAGCCACAGAACTACCAGGGGCTGCAGCCATACAAACAGTGATGGTGATGCTTTGGAAAGCAGGGCTACTTTCAGAGCGTATGCTGGAGATGGGAATATGACCCAGACCTAGCAGTTGCCTTATCAAGATATTACCAGAATGTTGAAAAAATGAATGGTGACCTTTATCAAAACTCAACAACGACCAGTAATAATCGTCACAAAACCTGTAATCAGACCTCAACAAACTAAACCCAGACCAAGATTCAACTTGCGCAAGGCAAATTGGAAAAGTTTCTAGTAAAACCTACATTCCATTATTCACACAGTCCCAAAGCACTATAATGACTTTCAATCAGTTGTTTTGTAAGTTTCAAAGGAAAACCTCCTGAGAGGTAGTAGGAAGATGTATATCGTAGGTCTCAACGAACAATGAAAAGAGCAGTACACAAAGTACATTCAGGCATACAACGAAGATCCCTTTACTGACAGTACCGTGAAGCAAAAGAAAAGAACACTGGCGCAAAGTCATAAACACCATAAACATGACCCTGTGACGGGCCGAGAGAGGAGTTGTTAACTCAAAGGCTGGATGCAATCAACTGAGTTTTATTAAGGAACACTCTTCTTTATATACAAAACCTCAAGGCAACAGGACATGACCTGTTCGAGAGACAGACAATGTTACAGAGCAAAACGGAGACATGATCATTCAGGTTCTTTTTAGTGCGAGAGAAGAGCGCAGATACAAGCATAATATATACAACATAATTATGTACAATTGTGTGCCACACGGTTGGTATATGGCTCCCCCCCTAAAAATGACATACTGCACATGTTAAATAGGGCGCCCTGATCTAGAGAGGCGAACTGTAGGCGGGTCATCTGGCAGAAGATAAGCAGGTTTTAGACGATCAATGGAGACCCAGTCTTCTTTGCCCCGAATGTTTAGTAGGAATGCTTTCGGACTGCGTCGGATCACAAGGAAAGGGCCCGTGTAAGGGGGCGTTAGTGGTGGCTTGCTAGTGTCGTTGCGCAGGAAGACGTGCGTTGCAGAGTGCAAGTCCGTTGGTATGTGATGCTTCACTGAGGGCTTGTGAGTCTGGCGGCACGGAGTAAATTTTCCCACGACGTGACGTATGCGCTGGAGATCGTCGGAGGAGGTTGTAGAAGGAAAAAATTTGGCAGGGACGACCAACGGGTCGCCATACACCATTTCAGCTGCCGAGACGTCGAGGGCGTCTTTAGGAGTGGTCCTTAGTCCCAGGAGGACCCAGGGAAGTTGAGTAAACCAGTTGCAATCCTTGCAGCGGGACATCAAAGCTGCTTTGAGGGTGCGATGAAAACGTTCAACCATTCTATTGGCAGCGGGGTTGTAGGCCGTTGTCTGATGTAGGGTGATGCCCAGGAGATTCGCTAATGACGTCCACAATTGAGAGGTGAAAGTGGTTCCCCTGTCAGAAGTAATATGCTCAGGGATACCGAATCTTGAAATCCATCCAGAGAGTAAGGCAGATGTACATGAGGCGGACGTTGCAGTTTCCATGGGAATGGCTTCAGGCCAACGAGTGGAGCGGTCGATGACGGTAAACAGGTAACGATATCCTTGTGATGTGGGTAGGGGGCCTACAATGTCGACATGAATGTGTGCGAAACGACGCTGAGGTTGAGGAAAGGTGCCCACTCCTGAATCCGTGTGTCGATGTACTTTGGAAGTTTGGCAAGAAGTACAGGCGCGGACCCAGTCCTTAGCATCCTTAGAAATGCCATGCCAAATGAACTTTGCCTTCAGCAGCTGTGCAGTAGAATGGCACTAGGGATATGAAAGGCCGTGAATGAAATCAAACACCTGTCGGCGCATGGGAGCAGGAATCCAAGGTCGCGGTCTACCAATACTGACGTCACAGAGGAGGGTGGTGTTGGAGTCTTCGAGGGGAAAATCTTCCCAACGGAGGGACGTGCAGGAAGTCCTACAAGCTTGATACTCTGGATCCTGTTGTTGGGCTTCAGCCAGGGCGTTGTAATCCAATCCCAGTTGAACGGCAGCCAACGTGTTTCTTGACAGGGCATCAGCAACGGGATTCATTTTCCCAGGGACGTATTGGAGGGTGCAATTGTATTCAGCCACGGCGGAGAGATGTCGGCGTTGACGGGCGGACCAGGCGTCAGACTGTCGAGTGAAGGCGTGCACCAGAGGCATGTGGTCTGTGCGAATGACGAAAGGCGTACCTTCTAAGAAATGGCGAAAGTGACGGACAGCCAAGTGCACCGCCAGCAATTCTCGATCGAAGGTAGAATAACCCGATTCTGCCTTGGACAGTTTTCTGCTGAAGAAGGCCAATGGGCGGGGCGAGCCTTTGACCACCTGCTCGAGTACTGCACCAATAGCGACGTCGCTGGCATCGGTGGAGAGAAGGAGAGGGGCGTGTGGGATAGGAAAAGTGAGAGCCGCAGCAGTTGATAGGGCCTTCTTTGCATTGCAGAAGGCTGCTTCTTGAAGGGGACCCCACTTCAGGTCCTTTGGCTTGCCCTTGAGGGAGGCGTAGAGGGGAGCAAGAGTGGCGGCAATGGCTGGCAGAAAACGGTGATAATAGTTGATCATGCCCAAGAATTCCTGCAGAGCTTTGACGGTCGAGGGCGCGGGGAAGCTCTGAACGGCTGCTACCTTCTCAGGGAGGGGATGGACTCCTTCAGGAGTGATACGGTGCCCTAAGAACGACACTTCATTGGCGCCAAAGGTACACTTGTCGTACCGGACTACAAGGCCGTTTTGTTGCAGGCGGTCGAGCACGATGCGTAGGTGACGGAGGTGTTCCTCTTTTGAGGAGGAGAACACAAGTATGTCGTCCACATAACATACACAGAAAGGGAGGTCCTCTAAGATGCCATCCATGAGACGTTGAAACGTTGCCCCAGCATTACGAAGGCCAAAACAGGAGTAATTGAAGGTGTATGTACCAAACGGAGTGGTGATGGCGGTCTTGGGGATGTCTTTTGGGTTCATAGGCACCTGATAATACCCCTTCAGGAGGTTGAGCGTAGAGAAAACCTTCGCTTTGTGCAGGTAGGAGGTCACATCGGCAATGTTTGGGAGGGGGTAGTGATCCGGTTCTGTTTGCATGTTCAGGCGCCTGTAATCCCCGCACGGACAGAGGGAGCCGTCTTTCTTCAGAACGATGTGTAAGGGTGACGACCATGGGCTGGATGCCTTTTGGCAAAGGCCCATTTTCTCCATTTCGGCGAACGTCTGTTTGGCGGCTGCCAATCGTTCCGGTGCCAGACGTCTGAATTTTGCGAAGACTGGGGGTCCCGTCCTCTTGATATGGTGATAAATACCGTGCTTGGCAGGAAGTGTGGGCGTTTGGCGAAGTTCTGGACGGAAAACTTCCGGGTACGACGTGAGGAGGTGGGCGTAGGCATCCGTGGGTGCGCTGATGTGGAGAGCGAGGTTAGAGGGGGCGGGTTGAAGAGGTGTCGACAAGTACGAGTCTGCGTTGACCAATCGTCGGTGGGCGACATCGACCAGAAGGTGGAAATGAGAGAGGAAATCCGCACCGAGGATTGGCATTGTGACGTCAGCAACGAGAAACTTCCAATTGAATTTACCTTTTCCGAACGATAATGTGAGGTTCTCGTAACCGTAGGTGGGTATCGCAGATCCGTTGGCAGCTACTAAGCGGACATCGGCAGATGTAGACAGACTACGTCGTGCCTTGAAGAGTTTCCTTGGCAAAAGAGAACGACAAGCACCCGTGTCTACCAAAAATCGCACGCCCGTTCCTGCATCCTGTAAAAAGAAAAGATTAGAAACATGGGAGGCCACCGCCACAAGCGATGGCCTACTTACACGTTTTTTGGCCACTGACAATCCTTAGCACATTTCTTCGCGGTTGCCCCGAATCTGCAGTGGTAGTAGCAAAACTGCGGCGGATGGGAGGTAGTAAGTGGCTGTAGAAGTCGTTCGTTGGGGCGAGAGCGATTGGTGGGTGGTGGGCGGCTTTGTCGCCGCTTCGGCACGTCACGGGGTAGGCGTGTATGTTCTACGGCATTCATGTCAGCTTCGGTTGACGTTGAATAGGCATCCTCGTAGTCAGGGGTGGAGGCGTTGATGGAGGTCTTGAAGTGGCTGTCCATAAGGGTGTCGGCTTTGGTCATCAAGTCCTTTATGGGTAAACTATCGACATCAGGTATTTCAGCGCGTACAGGTTCGGGTAAACGGCGTATCCAAAGGGCACGAAGTAGGTTCACCTCACGAGGAGAGCCGTCTGCGGCAGGTTGAAGGCGAGCGATACTGGTCATTTCCCTGAGGGCAAGCGAAGCCCTTTGGTCCCCCAACGGTTGTTGCGAGAGCTGAAAAAGCTTTGCTATACGGGCGGCTGGTGACGGCGAGTACTGCTGCAGAAGGTATGTTTTGAGGGCTTCATACGCTATAGGGGTGTCTCCTTGTTAACAAAGCCAGTCGGATATATCTGGGAAGGTGTCCTCGGGTATCGCCGCGAGAACATAATCCGCTTTGGTGGTTGAGCGAGTCACGCCCCTGATACGAAACTGGACTTCTGAGCGCTGAAACCAAGCAAACGCTTCTCCGGTGGCGAACGGTGAAAGTTTCAATGGGGCGGCGCCAACTGCTGGAGTAGAGTCTGTCTCCGTCATAGTACCAACGATGGAGGGGCGAGGGAGGTGGGGGTGGAAGGCAGTGGGAGCGAGTCGACTTCCGGGGTCACCAATGTGATGGGCCGAGAGAGGAGTTGTTAACTTAAAGGCAGGATGCAATCAACTGAGTTTTATTAAGGAACACTCTTCTTTATATACAAAACCTCAAGGCAACAGGACATGACCTGTTCGAGAGACAGACAATGTTACAGAGCAAAACGGAGACATGATCATTCAGGTTCTTTTTAGTGCGAGGGAAGAGCGTAGATATAAGCATAATATATAAAACATAATTATGTACAATTGTGTGCCACACGGTTGGTACAACCCATAACAGCAAAAAATCCTGGGTAATCATCAATAAATTAAGTTCAATAAAGAACCCCCAACCTAGATTATATTCTGTAACCCCAAGCATGTAGTGTCCCAACTACTGTTGAATTGCAAGTTTCATAACAAAGTGCTGGGTTATATAAAGAAAGGAGACAGAACATGGACCTCATCATGCAAAACAGTAGTAACAACTTGCAACTGTTCAGCTCAGAAGAACTAAATGCTGCCTTGAAATATCTCAAATTTGGGAAGGGGCCACCGTAGATGGTATAACAACGGAAATTATCTCATATTTCGGAGGCAAAACACAAGCATGGCTTCTGTTGTTTTTCAATTCCTGTGCAATGAGCCAGCGAATCAAAAAGATTTGGAGAAGAGCGAGAATAGTAGCCTTGCAGAAGCCAGGGAAAGCCCCACTCTCCCCAAAAAGCTATTGGCCAACATCCTTATTGTATATCATGTAAAGATTATGCAAATGAAATATTTTATCCCATACCGAAATAACTGTTGACAGACCAAGTTGGCTTAGACCCGGTGGATCCTGTTGTAGTCAGGTATCAAACCTGACGCAATCCATCAAGGACAGGTTTGAGAAGATGCAAATCACCGGTACAGTCTTTTTCGGTGTTATGGAAGCATGATACACTGTAAACCATAGAGCAATCCCTCTGAAGGTGGCCCAAACTATATGGAATACCATCATAGTCCACACCATTGAATCATTAATTACCAATCGGAAATTATTCATAGAAATTGATGGAAGAAAAAACAAATGAAGGATACAGAACAACGGCTTCCCACAAGGGTCAGTGATTGCGCCGAATTTATCTAACATCAATAAAATTGGACAGATGCAGTACCAAAACATCTGTCTTCTTCTTCTTCTTCTTTGTCTACATCTTTTCCCACTTCTATGTGGGGTCAATGTTTCTGGTCAGCTTTCTCCATCTACCTCTATCCCACACTTCATCACCTGTTGATCCCTTAGATCAAAGGTCATCCTTGATACAGTCCATCCACCTTCGCTTTGGTCTTCCTCTCCTTCTCGTTTCCTGTACCTCCATGTCCATCACTCTCCTCCAAATATACTGTTCATCTCTTCTCATGACATGACCATACCACCTCAGTCTACTTTCTTGGATCTTATCTGATAGTTTTCTAACTCCTGTGGTACCCCTAATTACCTCATTCTGTAGCTTATATCTTCTTGTCACCCCACATATCCATCTCAACATTCTCATCTCTGCTACATCCATCTTCTTCTCTTCTGTCTTCTATATTGCCAACGTCTCCGCTCCATTCATCATTCTCATCTCTGCTACATCCAGCTTCTCCTCTTCTGACCTCTATATTGCCAACGTCTCCGCTCCATTCATCATTGCCGGTCTCACAACTGTCCTGTGTACTTTACCTTTCAACTTAACCCCTATTTTCCTGTCGCATAGTACTACACACACTTTTTTCCAATTCTTCCATCCTGCTTGTATTCTGTGGTTTATTTATGCCCCCAGATCACCATACTCTGCAACTGTTCATCCTAAATATTTGAAATTTCAAACTCTTTTCAATCTCTCTCCTTGTAAACTAACTTCCCCATTCTCACTATTTTTCAATCTTAAATACTCTGTCTTTTTCCTGCTGATCTTCAATCCTCTATTTTCCATTTCTCTTCTCCACTCCTCCAGTTTCTCTTCTACTACCTCTCGCTTAGTACTACACAGTGTAACATCATCAGCAAAAAGCATATACCAAGGAGACTGATCTCTAATACCTTGTGTTACTACATCCATGATCAGATCAAATAGGTAAGGGCTCAATGCAGACCCATGATGTAGTCCCGCATTTACTGGGAAACTTTCTGTTAGGCCTTTACTGCTCTTAACATTTGCTTCTGCCCTCTCATACATATCTTGGGTGATTCTTACTTATTTCTCAGGGACTCCCTTTTCTCTCATACATCTCCACAGCCTCTGACGTGGTACTCGATCATATGCCTTCTCCATGTCAATAAAGACCATATGTATTCCTTTCTGTTTCTCCTGATGTTTTTCTAACGTCTGCCTCAAAGCAAATATTGCTTCTACAGTCCCTCTTCCAGGCAAGAATCCAAACTGTTTCTCACCAATTGTTGTTTCATCTCTGAGTCTCTTCTCAATGATCTTCTCAACTTGGTGCTGGTTCCAAGCCCGGGTAAATGGGGAGGGTTGGCAGCAGGAAAGGCATCCGGCCATGAAAAAATTAGTAAAAACAACTATGGTCATTGAGGATAGTCAGTACCAGAACATCGGTAGATACATATATACAAACGACCTGTGCATTACAACACAATCAGATTCCTTCACCACCATCGATGAAAGACTGTCAAGTGTCATGACTACCCTCTCAATCTACTGCAATAAATGGCACCTCAATGCCAATCCATGCAAAACACAGGTGTGTGCCTTCCACTTGAACAATCACCAGGCAAACAGAAAGCTAAGGATCAAATGGGGTGACAAGGTACAAGAAAATCCCCCTACCCAGTCTATTAGGTGCTCCTTTAAAGAGCACACAAATAAAAGCAAACATAAAGTAGCAACTAGCAACAACCTTCTCAGCAAACTCGCCAATATCAGATGGGTAATAGATCCTGAGACTCTGAGACAAAGAGCTCTGGCACTTTGCTACCCTACTTCAGAGTCTTCAGAGTTCACCAGTGTGGGTAAGATCATGCCATACACATAAGGTAGACCCGGAGCTAAATAAGCCCTGTTGGATTATTACTGGCACCCGAAAATCAACACCTTTACATTCTTTATGCAAATCACTTGGTATTCCCTCACCCCATATCTGATAAGAAACGCTAGGAAACCTGAGAAGAAGCTTCGCAAGAGTGGATGGACTGGAACCAATCCGGGCAGTTGCTAACAGGCTAGAAAAGTGGTGGGAAAGTAACCGGTGGTCATCTAAAGAGATGCTGCCCAGCTCAATCCAAAGCTTACCTAGTGAAACAACCCTCACCAGGAAGGACAGGGTAACCTTTAACAGAGAAAGGGAAAAAGTAGGCAAAACTGGAGATAATCGTCACAAAGGGGGATTAGCCACCAACCCGGAATGCTCATATGCGCCAACATTAAAAAACAATGGGACACATCCTACGAGGATACCCACTGGGCCCTCATTGCTCAGAACAATACCTTAGAGAGGAAAATGACAACACAATCCTGTGAGTTCAACACGGACGCGTGAAGATATGAGGATTATCAGGAGGAAGAACATTTACTTTGCATTTCAGTTTCTGAAAAATGCTCAACTTAATAGATAATGAGCTATCGTAATTCATGTAATATATCTTATGGTTTCAAAACTATTCCTTAATTCATGTCAGTCACTTATATAATTCAATTATATGTTTTATTATTATCATCATACTAGACTGTGCTCTAAAATATGTAGATTTCAATTCGCAATTATAGTGCATACTTTTAAGAAATATAAACGAATGATTCATTTATCTTTGACCTTCTAGGTAGTAAATCCTTTTCATCATTCATTATTATAAAATATAGCTGCTAGCTAAGGATGGACGGTTGGTCTTTAAAAGTTATTACAATCAACATTCATTGTCCCAATAACCTTCCTGATATATAGTGTTTCATCCTTGATTTGCTGTTCGATTTAAAGTAATCCTTCTGCTATCTGATTTCAGTAGTGTCAGTCAGCATAACTAAAATGTTTCCCTTCCTAAATGCATATAAATGTTGATATATCTCTAAAAAATATGGTATTCAATTTCATGAGGACATACCCTCCCATATGACTAACTGCTATAATTTCTTTATAAGGTGCCTTATGCCAAAATAAATTCAAATCTCTCTCTCTCTCTCTCTCTCTCTCTCTCTCTCTCTCTCTCTCTCTCTCTCTCTCTCTCTCTAATAATATACAATGACATATGAGTTCACTTGTAAGGAATTCAGCAAGCATGTGTCTGACGATGGATAATAAGATAAGTCTCTATAACCAAAGATTCAATGGTTTCACATCTGGCTGTAAAACCTAATTTTTAACCTAACAAGGAAAATATCCCGTAGCTACAACGTATGCTCAGAGTGTATCCTCAATTGTGATTGTCTGGTTTGTTCATCGAACGCACCAGAGTATTACAAATAGTTGTAAAAAAAAAAAATAAAAAAAAAAAAGGAAGGCAAGGGTTTAAGAGAGCTTCATGCATTATGATTTTCATTTTATCTATCTTGAATGACATATCACATGAAACCTTAACCCACTTTGCAATACTTCAGACAATTCTCATGAGATCTGCAATAGTTCTCATCTCTAGTCAGATGTACAAGATAAGACTTTTTAAGAATTCATGAAATTTTGGTGACGCAAAAGAATTCTTTTCAATTATTCGCTGATACAAAACATAATTGGCATTACATCACTCTTGTAAAAGAAAAAAAAATGGGAAGATAGTAACGTTCAAAGCTTAGAATTTTTCGGCTGTTTTTATCATACAAACTCTCCCACCCACATTGACTTCACAAACTGCAGAAAATGCATAAATACATAAATAACAAAACTAACATGATTTGAAACAGTAATGCAATTGAGTACATACTTATATCTTTATAATCTAAATCCATTACAGTATTAGTGATAACATAAAGAATGAGTTGATGTAGAAGTTTCACGTTTAGAGACTGTCTGAAAATGCTGTCATCAAACCACCCCAAGTTAATACAGGATGAAAAGGAATAGTCACATATATACACACAAACATAAACACAGACACAGATACACACACACAATACATATATATATATATATATATATATATATATATATATATATATATATATATATATATATATATATATATATATATATATATATATATATATATATATAGATATGTATATGTATATATATATATATATATATATATATATATATATATATATATATATATATAATATATATATATATATATATATATATATATATATGTATATATGGATAAATATCAACACAACATCATGCTCAAATAGAAATAAATTTCTACCTCATACTTGAGATCGAACACTAGCCCCTTTTAATGAAAGGCCAGATCGCTTCCAACCATTCCACGAGAAGCCATAAAAGAAGTCGGAACCTAACTGCTAATCTGCAGTTCAGGATTTACCTGGCGAGACATCAATCTCTTACCAGCGAGTTTTCCCCGACTTCCCGGACCACCACGAGACACAATTGATAGTAATTCATTCAAATTACCCCTAATGAGTCAATATTGATAAATATCAACACAACATGGTGCTCAAAGAGAAATAAATTTCTACCCAATACTTAGGATTGAACGCTATGTATACACACACACACATATTTTATATATATATAAATATATATATATATATATATATATATATATATATATAAATATATATACTATATATATATACATATATATATATATATATATACATATATATATATATATATATATATATATATATATATATATATATATTACAGTTACATGCCTGGGCACTAAAATATATTATGCTTTATATTATGGCTGAAATGTTACACAACCTCCCTAGTTCCAAACTACCCCCTATGTTTTTGCTTAAATCTATTACGCTTGAAAAAAATTAATACATGAGCACTGAAGAAATTATATAACTCCCAGACTGCAATATATAAAAACACTGAATATCGACAGGTCTCTTAAGTATAGCCAAACAAAACTGGTTAATTATTATTAAGAACTAATTAAAACAACTTCTTACATCAAATTCTTTAACAGTGATAAGAGAGTGTCCTGTGAGAAACACTGGTGATCGAAATGATAAACTCTTTACCATAATATATATATTCTATGAAAAAAATGCTATGAAAGAATTTACATAAAAATAATCACTTGAAATATTAAATCTAAACAAAACCTTAGACTAAGACAAGAAAATATACCCATGAAAATTATATAATCACTTGACTCAAAATATTAAATCTGAAAAGAACCTTAAACTAAGACAAGAAAATATTACACTTCTTTCACTGTAAATAAAATTTTACACAAATATTTAATCTTGATAATTGATGAAAATAGTTAACCTGTAACACTCTAAGGAAAGTAACTGATGAACCTACGAGTTTTTAGGTCACACGAAGTTTTAACCAGTTAGCGATTCAAATACACTTCACGTTATCCTACTTGCACAGGGCCAGTTACAAAATCTCTAAGATAATTTCCTATAAAATACTCATCATGTTTACAAACAGCCGTCACACAAAAATTTTTATATTTCACAAACACTGGACACTTTTAGAAAATACACCGATCTTGTACAAAGTGCGTGAGAGAGAGAGAGAGAGAGAGAGAGAGAGAGAGAGAGAGAGAGAGAGAGAGAGAGAGAGAGAGAGTCAATGGTTTATGACTTAAGGCTGGAATTCTCTTAGTTATTCTACATTCTTCTAATCCAGAGGTCTAGAAGCTTGGTGGCTGGCTTTAGCAACCCCAGAGTTACCAACTAACACGTATCAAACAGGAAAATCTAACCTCGCTTGCAAGGCAACCCTCTCTAAGCAGCCCTGTCCACCCCCGTTCTCGAACATTAACAAAAAAAGCATAAAACAAATGCTGGGGTTTTCGAGAACCTTCCAAAACATGTGGCAAATATAAGAATGGCATAATTTCTCACAAAAATGATGCAATAACCTATGAAAACATAAAGAAATTACATAAACCCTCGTTCATACCTCGTAAGGTTCGTTCAGCACACTTAATCAAGATTGCATAAGACCGTAACAAAATATGTGAAATAAAAAGGTAATTCTTGAAAATTATATAAATTTACATATACTGACCTGAATAAAAAATGTAATGAAATGAATAACAAAAGTCTTTCGCAATTGACATACAATTACTTAAACCTACGAGAGATGAACTTACCTTTTGAGCTTGCTATTCACCTCTTACATACACATATGAAATACATAGATATATTATGTACTCAAGAATATATACATATATATATATATATATATATATATATATATATATATATATATATATATATATATATATATATATATATATATATATATATATATATATACACACAGTATTTTACCATTGATAACGAGGTCAAAAGAAAACCCAGGAATGACTGAGGAGGATATCTAAACAAGAAAGATGAGGCTAAGAAAAGTATGAAT
>NC_090741.1:8870090-8875090 GCF_036898095.1 Palaemon carinicauda | reverse complement strand
TCATTTAACACCAGGTAGAGCTAGAGGTAGCCAGTAGGTTCTTAAAAATAGGCGGTCCCGGCATCTGTGATGTCGGTACTTTATAAGAAACCTTCGATCAATATGATAATCTTGGAGAATACAACAGAACACGTCTCACTTGCTACGTATGCTGTAAAGCATAACCAAAGTACATTCGAAGAGAGTGAAAAAAAGAAAAGCATTCAACATTCCCTAAGGACAAAATAAATTTCTACAAGTCAAAAACTGGAAACAAGTAAGTTTTAATAATTGAACCTAATGGGAAGACTTTATAATCAATGGAGAAAACTGTGAAGAAGAATGTAGAGTGAGAGAGGACATTTATTTTTACATCTTATTTCAATAACTGCAATAAAAAGATAAAAACAACAAGTAAGACTATCTTTCCTTCAGCACTTTTTACATACGTCTCCAAAGATGAATTTCCTTCTTATTATTAGTTTACTATAGGCGCAGTTGAACACACATAAAATTTTATTATAGACAAATTTCTTCTCCGAACTTTTGTTTTTATTTCGGGTATGGGAAATTGAAGCGTCGGTTCGTATAATTCAGAAAAAATAGAATTCTTCATAATGCAGTTTATGATGCCTTTTTATGCGGAGTGGGGCTGGGTGGCACTATTGTATTACCAGAATCTGGCCTATCTTTTTCAATTCCCCAAACAGGAAATTGACTTGGAAAGTCTTACAGCAGTAATCTTTTTGACGATTAGATCATTAAATGGAGAAGTATTTCGGGTTTTTGCATTCAAAGGACACAAAAAGATTCTAAGTCAGCAGCACACGAAAAAATGAAGGCGACTATGATTGAAGAATTTATACTTTTCACAAAATAGACAAAATGTTATTATTATTATTATTATTATTATTATTATTATTATTATTATTATTATTATTATTATTATTATTATTATTATTATTATTGTTATTCTTCTTATTATTATTATTATTGCTAGCCAAGCTATAAAGGTAATTGAAAAATTATGATGCTATAAGACCAAGGGCTGCAAAATTACCAAAAACAACGTAAAAAGGAAATAGAGAAACAATGAAGAAAGTATATACTAGAAATAATACCCAAATATATATAATATGAAATATTTAAAGCTCATTAACGATATGTTATTATTATTATTATTATTATTATTATTATTATTATTATTATTACTTGCTGAGCTACAACCCTATTTGGAAAAGCAGGATGCTATAACCCCCAGGGACCCAAAAGGGAAAATAGCCCAGTGAGGAAAGGAAACAAGGAAAAATAAAATATTTCAAGAGCGGTAACATCATTAAAATAAATATCTCCTAAATAAATCATAAAAATCTAGCAAAACATTACGAAGATAAATAGGATAGAATAGTGTGCCCGAGTGTACTCTCAAGCAAGAGAACTCTACCACAAGACAGTGGAAAACAATGGTACATAGGCTATAGCATTACCCAAAACTAGAGAATAATTGTTTGATTTTGGAGTGTCCTTCTCCTAGAAGAGCTGCTTACTATAGCTAAGGAGTATCTTCTCAAGCAAGAGACCTCTACCACAAGACAGTGGAAGACAATGGTACAGAGGCTATGGCATTACCCAAGACTAGAGAATAATGGTTTGATTTTGGAGTGTCCTTCTCCTAGAAGAGCTGCTTACTATAGCTAAGGAGTATCTTCTACCCTTACCAATTACAGTGCAGTCATTAACCCTTTGGGTAAAGAATTGCTAGGTAATCTCAGTGTTGTCAGGCTTATGAGGAGAGAGGAGAATCTATAAAGAATAGGCCAGGCTATTCGGGGTGTGTGTAGGCAATGAGAAAGTGGACCGTAACCAGAGAGAAAGATCCAATGTAGTACTGTCTGGCCAGTCAAAAGGACCCCATGACTCTCTAGCGGTAGTATCTCAATGGTTGGCTGGTGCCCTGGCCAACCTACTATCCATAGAAATAGGTCACTCATATTGACCTCGCTTTTTTATACTCAAACATGAAAAGAAAAATAAGGAAACTTTTTCATACCTGATAATACAGAGCCTAAACTGGAAAATTATTTAGTAGCCAAGTAAGATTAAAACCTCGTAACGTCTGAGGGTTAGGATTACCTCTCTCTCTCTCTCTCTCTCTCTCTCTCTCTCTCTCTCTCTCTCTCTCTCTCTCTCTCTCTCTCTCTCTCTCTCTCTCTCAACTATTTGCCTTACTTCTTCGATTGTTCGTAATTCTCTGGATGAGTTTCAGAGTTATGCTCTAGTGTTTTCATAATCTTCAAATGATGAGTACATGATAAATAAACAAGATGTTTCTTTTCAGAGAAGAGAGAAAGAGATATTAAGGGGTGAAAAATGTAATCATTCAATATATTTTCAATCATACATAAATAGTTATATTATTGTGAAATCATACCAAAACACACACACTTCTAAATATATATACTTACACACACACACACATACATACATACCTACACACACACACACACACACACACACATATATACATATATATATATATATATATATATATATATATATATATATATATATATATATATATATATATATATATATATATATATATTCAAATAAGCCATATATATTTTTGATACATTAATGTCTGGATTCTCTTAACGACCTCGGTATCAGAGCCCCAGGCGAAATCACACAAAGACAAGAGCTTGTGTCCGGCCGGGAATCGAACCTTGGTCGGCAAGCTTGTATAGACAGTGACTAAACCACTTGGCCACGAAGTGGCTTAGTCACTGTCTATAAAAGCTTGCCGACCAGGGTTCGATTCCCGGCCGGACACAAGCTCTTGTCTTTGTGTGATTTCGCCTGGGGCTCTGATCCAGAGGTCGTTAAGAGAATCCAAACATTAATGTATCAAAAATATATATATGGCTTATTTGAATATGAAAAACATGTCTAAATGTGCAAAATTTATCATATATATATATATATATATATATATATATATATATATATATTACTCTCAAAGATTATCTAAGGATTATTAAGAGGAATAGGAAAATAGTTAGAATATGTTTATGCATATTAACAGCCACATATAAACATAAAAGATATGTAGTCATATCCATCATATAATTTCACCAGATCTTTGTGGAGTATCAAAACTATAAATGTTTGGAAAAATTTTTAGATAAGCATTAAGAAAAATCTTTTAATTTCACATGATTATTGTACGGCCCGCTTCTTACAAATTACAAAAGGACTACCGCGAATAAAGTTGTGCAGATATATATTGGTTACTAA
Source organism: Palaemon carinicauda (assembly GCF_036898095.1). NCBI lineage: Eukaryota > Metazoa > Arthropoda > Malacostraca > Decapoda > Palaemonidae > Palaemon > Palaemon carinicauda. The sequence goes on along the minus strand of NC_090741.1, from coordinate 8,871,814 downwards.
ACAACCAAGAAATATGATTTTGACAGCCAAACCATCATTTTCCGGCCAAGGAATCCAATCAAATGCCATCGTTTTTCGGAGAGGATCCTAATGTAGAAGTTTTTGGGGGAGTAAGGTGCACAGACAAAGCTAGCCAGAGTAGACAATAAAATTTCCATTGTTTCTTCCTCTGTTAAAAGCTGCACTCATACTCTAGAGCGATAATTGACAGAGCGATATTCTTTTGAGCGATCCACTTTGAGCGATATCTGAAAAAGAGCGACGCACGTTGGAGCGATTCATTTAAGAGCGATAAAAAAAATCGGAATTACTTATTTAAGAATAGAAGCTATGCATTTAATTACAATAGAACGATGTATTTAAGAACGTTAGTAGTTGTTTAAGAATAGCATGTAGTTTTCACATAATTGTTTTCGAACGACGTGTTTAAGACGATAGTAGTCGTCTGAAATAAGAGTTTGTTTTAAAAGTTTTGATTCCAATTTCAAGTTACACTACATAAATATTTTCAGTTCTCTGTGAGTTTGAAAGATTTTCTCTACACCCATAATGGAATTTGTAGACAGCTTAAAAAACGGTGGGAAACTTGTATCTTATAACGGATATCTGTACCGCACAGACAGAGAACACAAAACTGCCATAAATTGATGTTGCACCGTAAAAGGATGTAAAGGTCGGTTGATTATCAGCGCTGAATCTAGTACGGATCAAATTTCATGTGTAAGAGGGGAACATTACCACCTACTAAATCCGTCAAAGGTTGAGGTAAAGCAACTTCATTCTCGGTTGAAAGAAAAGGCCGCACCTACCGCAGATGCGCCACGCAAGATTATTCAGGATGAGGTACAAACCTCAAGTCAAGAAGCAGCTACGCAAGTTGGTACTAATAAAAATTCAGCAGCTATTATTAACAGAAAACGAAGACGTGTTCAGCACTTACCTCCAGCACCAAATACCAGAACTGGATTTGCCCTACCTATAGAATATACAATTACTTCTTCAGGAAACAGTTTCTTCTATTTGACTCGGGTGTGGAAGACGAAGACAGGATTCTAATTTTTGAAAAAAAAACGTATGGTAACATTAACAAACTTTCAGAAATTTATCTAGCTTTCATATTTTTTAATCTATTTTTATTTCCTTTTTATTATGCTCTTTCACATATTTACTTATTTGAACTAAATAAAAATGTTTTCTTCTAGAAAGAAATTGTCAGGACTAAATAAAATTGTTTTATTTTTTGTTGAACTAAATAAAAACTGTTTGGACAAAATGACTGTTTATTCCTTTTCGTTACAATTGTCGCTTTACAATAATCGCTCTAAAGTTACATCGCTTAAGTAGGCAATTGCATAAAAAAAAAAAAAACGCTTCAGTGACAATTGCTCAAATAAAAAGCGCTCAAAAGAATGACCACGGTTAAAATCATCTACAGAGAATTGACTGCATCTCTATATGGCTTCATATGGACTTTCAATCAGATTGCTTTCACTATACAAGACAATCATCTGTTGTCACCACCGGTGAATGCAACATTGAAGGCTGTGAAAAGCTTTGTCTATATAGCCCCTATGGCTCTCTTTAATGGCTCTGTCCTTATAGGATCAAAGGCCATGGCAATGGACGTGTTCTTCAATATTAGATTATAGTTTGCTATGTTTGCAATGACTAACACTAAGACATTTGTGCCTGCGGAGAAGAAAACTATCTGTTCATGCGATGAG
>NC_090741.1:8857590-8860090 GCF_036898095.1 Palaemon carinicauda | reverse complement strand
TGCAGACATGACCGTTATAATCTTTGTTGTAATTATTCATCTGTTTCAGCTTTCAACATATCTCCGACCTCACCCAGGTTCCCGGATACCAACATAAATATCGCATAACCACAGAAGGTCAGAGTTGCTTGGTTCCTTGAAATGTTTATAAAGACACCTTTCGTAGCATGGAATATTGCTGGCCTGGGTACATTTCGTTTTTATTTATCTATCTCTCTGTCTATCTGTTGGAAACATTGAAACTAATTCGCAAAATATATCGGATTTCAATAATTTCTGAATTAGAATTCATAGATTGATTAGTATAAGAGAATAATGAAAAAGAGGTCAAAGATACCAATAATAGTCTTTATTGTTATCAATATAATAAAGAAAGGCTCATAAGTGGCAAAAAGACATAGAGTTTAAATTCTAGAAATCTTTTATTATTCAGAACATTCAAAGCTAAAAAATACTCTTCAGTTTTTACATAGAAATTTTCTGGGCTCTCTGACATTCATGAACAGATTCCTGCAAACGCATCAAATTTTCAGGAGGCTGATATAAGCTTTTTAACGTTACGGAAATCCCTTAGGACAGACAAATAATTCAGATATCATAATTCTTTGCCTTTCGAAATCATATTCTCTCTCTCTCTCTCTCTCTCTCTCTCTCTCTCTCCTCTCTCTCTCTCTCTCTCTCTCTCTCTCTCTCTCTCTCTCTCTCTCTCTCTATATATATATATATATATATATATATATATGTATATATGTATATATATATATATATATATATATATATATATATATATATATATATATATATATATATATATATATATATATATACATATATATATATATATATAAAATCTTCCTCATCATCATCAGACGTCGGTAGTCCACTGCCAAACAAAGGCCTCAGACATGTCGTTCTACTTGGGTCTTTTTATGGTCTCTCTACGTTAGTCCACATCCGCAAAGTTTCTTAGTTCGTCAGACCATCGTCGTCTCTTCTTTCCCCTGCTTCTTACGCTATCTCTAGACTAGAGACTCTTTCTTTTATTCTTAATGTCCATTTATTATCTATCTTTTTATTTATAAGTCATATTGTGAGAATAAGCTCTATATCAGTTTGCTCTTGTATCCATGTTCCTCTATTTCTGTCGCTTAGTGTTAACCTCGTCCTTTTAAAGGATTTCGTAAGATTCCGGGTTTTTGGTGCATAAGATAAAACTGCTAGAATCATATTATTAATTACTTTTGTTTTTAGAGAGAGTGGTCTTACATTTCATAATATCATTTTCTTTGCGAAAAGCTCTCCATCCCATGCGTTTATGTCTTTTAATTTCGGTCTCGTGTCCTGGAAAACACTTGATGTCTGTCCTTGTTACGTATATTCATTAACATTTTCTTATTTGTTGTCTCTCTGCATTTTTATTAAACATGATATGGACTTTACTCGTATTCATTTTGTCATATATTCTGGCTCTCTCTATTCAAATCTTCTATCATTTTTTGCAATTCCTTCCATGATTCACTAAACACAACTATCATCGTCATTATCACCATCATCACCTCCTCCTAGGCATATTGACACAAAGTGTTTCAGTTAGATTTTGCGAGTAGTCCTCGACCATCTAGGACTAGAGCTTACAACACCTCTGACGCCTTGTGCAGCCCAGCTTTAAGTTTGGTGAACTAATCTCTATTGGGGAGTGCAAAGAGCATGGCCAAAACATTTCCATCTACCCCTCACCATGATATCATCCACATGTAGCACTTGAGTAATTTCTCTTTTAGCTTCCTTTCTATTCCTGTCATATCATTTAACTGTTAATGATCTTCTCAGGGCTTTGTTCTCAAATCTACAACATCAGTTGGATTTTGTTTCATCGTCGTACCATGCCTTATATCCATACAGGAACACATATCTCACTAAACTGGTATATAACCTGATGTCTATATGTAATTTCAGGCGATTTAATTTCAAAAATTTGCTTAACTAAGCCTTTGTCTTATTTACTTTTTCAATCCCTCATTAAACTCCAATTTCATAGACCCTGTATTAGAAATCATAGTTCCTAAATACTTTAATAATTCTACCTCATTATTCCTTTCTCCTTCCAATAATATTTCATCTTCCATTGCATATTCCGTTCACATCATCTCTGTATTTCTCCTATATATCTTGAGCCTAATCTCCTGTGATATTTCATGCATTCTGGTAAGCAAGCATTGTAATCCTATGGTGGTCTGCTAATGAGGACACCGTCATCAACTTACTCTAAGTCAGCTAATTTTCTATTTCCAATCCAGTCCAATACTTCCCCACCATCACCAATTATTCTTTTAATGTCAAAATCCACGAGAAGGATAAACAATATAGAGCAGGACCTGTAGTTGACATCACATTCCCTTAGAGTACTTCATTGCTCACAGGCAGTTCATTTGATAGTACTCTTTTATTATTAACTTTACGCTTGCTATGATCATGTACATTCTTAAGCCAATTTACATAT
>NC_090741.1:8847590-8852590 GCF_036898095.1 Palaemon carinicauda | reverse complement strand
TATATATATATATATATATATATATATATATATATATATATATATATCTATATACATATATATATATATATATATATATATATCTATATACATATATATATATATATATATATATATAAATATATATATATATATATATATATATATATATATATATATATATATATATATATATATATATACCGTATTTCCCGTGTCATAAGACGCACCTTTTTTCACGAAAAATGTCCCTCAAAATCACCCTGCGTCTTAACACTAGGAAAAAGTTGTATAGGGGAGTTTGACACCCCTCAAACACCACTCTATTGACATACAAGAACTCAAACTCACGAGACATAGAATATAAACCTACAATTAATTATCATTCATATAGTATAAATTCATTCATTTTTATATTGCACTTCATTTAATGAAGTACAGTAGCAAATTATTAGTTTATTTTGGTAATCAGCTGATGACTCGGGTACACCCTTCCACAAGTAAGCATGCCAACTAGTGGTCTCGACTCTCTTAGCAGACGACACTATGACATAGTTGTTTATTCAGTATGTATCCATTTTATCATATTTTATTGATATTTTGTAATAAAGAAATATATTGATAATGACTCTGTTGTCTGAGTTCCGAAATCATACAAATAGACAGTTTCTGAATACGTCCTTGGAAAAAAAATCTTCTGTTTGTTGAGTGCAGTATTACCAAGTTAGCAAAAAAGTAACTAGACCCAGAATCATATAAACAGTTGTGAAAGTATTCCACCTGAAGGAATTTATAGAATATAATCAATAACCACATTCTGTGTGAAAATTTATAGGGTATATGAGGAATTTTGGAACTATTACTAGAATTTTACTTCTTTACCATAATTTTATGAAGAACCTTTGGCAACACTGCTTTCATGTAAACAACACTTGAAACACCAAGCTCTTTGAGTAAACGTGTATTTTTGGTGGGAACTACGACTGGTTTAGTTGTTTCTTATAACAATGTGTAATGGTATTGGGATAATCGGCATATAGCTAATAAATATTAACTTGAACATTTCATAATAAACCCAAAATACGAAAAGTTACAGTACCAGACAATAATCACGCTAGAATCGCTGACCATGAATTTCTGCTAAGAAGTTTTTAATCGTCATTTTTTTTCTAAAACTGCCTTACCACTTGGTGCGTCTTATCACACGGGAAATATGGGTATATATATATATATATATATATATATATATATATATATATATATATATATATATATGCAGTATATATATAAATGTATATATATATATATATATATATATATATATATATATATATATATATATATATATGTATATATATATATGCAGAATATATAAATATATACATGTATATATATATATATATATATATATATATATATATATATATATGTATGTATATTTATATATATTTATATATATATATATATATATATATATATATATATATATATATATATATGCTGTATATATAAATATATATATATATATATATATATATATATGCTGTATATATATATATATATATATATATATATATATACATATATATATGCAGTATATATAAATATATATATATATATATATATATATATATATATATTATATATATATATATCTATATATAGATATATATATATATATATATATATATATATATATATATATATATATATATATATATATATATATACATACATATATATATATATATATATATATATATATATATTCTGACATTTTAAACTGCAGATCACTGTGCAATATATATGGATATTTAATTTTCACTCCCATGTCTCTTTTTACCCGGCTGCTAATTTTCTTCCACCTTGAGATTCTTTTATTAACTACACTTGTTTCAGTCCAAGTGCTAGAATTTTTCGCTGTGTTGCAACAATCAGGTATAAAGCTTTTAAAATGAGTACTGTCGAATAAAAACACAGTTTCAAAGCCATGACTCTCGAGTGAGAGATTTGAACGCTACCAACTATGACATTGATTTGTAAGATCATTCCTTCCCACCCAGGATCCTAGGCTTAATTTTCCTGTGATATCGAAAATTGCGTTTGGAATTACGAGGAAATAGTTGTATCTCGTCGTTGGTATTCGCGTGGTATATGTACGATTTGCGGAGTAAAGTTATGAAAAATAAAGTTTATGGTATCAAGTGTCAATAAATGGTTAAATGTTGGAATTATGCTACTCCCGAAAAATATGTAATTAGATAAATGGAATGATACATAATAATAACAAGACGTAAAAAAAACATTTGCCTAATCAAAACTAATAAAAGGCTTCTGCTGATAACCTTTGATGGATTATAATGATGTAATCATAAGTAATTCTTACTACACATCAGCCCTAATGTACAAGGAAAAAGGATAGAATGAACATCAAAAAGATTAAAACGCTAATGGCATATGCTTGATATGATTTCAATATATTTTTTTTTCTTTTTCTGTTCGACGTTAATCTCAAAGCTTCTTGAGATATTCTTCATTAAATTCGTTTAGTTAACTTCCAGTTCCATGTCATAAGATTCGAATCATTCATTTTCATAGCGAGAGAGAGAGAGAGAGAGAGAGAGAGAGAGAGAGAGAGAGAGAGAGAGAGAGAGAGAGAGAGAGAGAGAGAGAGAGAGAGAGAAGTGGCAGCAGCTGAGATTTTCAAGATTTACAAAGTAAATTTACTATACAATTATGCCGTCAGTTTCTATGAACAAGGTTTCCTTTCAGTCTTTCACTACAATTATGTTTTCTTTAGTCTAGGGGCACTTGATTTTTCTATATATTTTTTTTCTTTATTTCCTATATTCACATACAAAATACACAAAATCGCACATCTCTCTCTCTCTCTCTCTCTCTCTCTCTCTCTCTCTCTCTCTCTCACATCACTTTAGAAGATTCAATTCTTGTTGTAAAAGCTAAATATAACGGGGTCAGGTGGTCAAAATTAGAAAGCAGCCTGTGCGGAATACCCTTAGATAAATAATAATGTTAAACAGATATAACTAACACAATTTATGAAATGGGATATACCAAACATCTAAAGAAAAAAAAAATCACCAAGATTGAACTTCTGGAGATCCGTCTACAATTTGATTAATGTCGTGTTGTATTGATTTTTCCAGAGGTAAGACCTAGTCTATTTGAACCAATGACATGCTATTTATTACGAAATATTTACTTTATTCAGGGAAAGCCTGAATGAAAAGATTGGCCATAATTATGAAAAATTTTAAACAGCACGTGTAAAGGGCTAAGAAAGACGGTAATACCAGAGATTATTAGCTACATCAAAATTAAGGATTTCAATAGACTAATTTTTATGCTACACGTTAGGATGTGACTCCCCTGCGTCAGACCAAAAAAAAACTATAAAGAAAATAGATTTAAAAATTCTCTCAGAATACATAGCATTCTACTGAATTTGAAAAACTCTTTCCGCATATACTTTTCTTTTTTCAATTGATATAAAATAGAAAAGATAAGTTTCTCAAATGGGAAATAGGAATGGAGAATTATACCTAGAATTTGAAATGAGCTGCGAGTAAATATAGAAAATGTGTTGAAGGAAAGATCCGGTGAAGAGGACCCAATATCCTTGACCTAATTACAATCATAATTTGAGTTTATTGTAGGTTGGGCTTCATCATTCATAATTTACACCAGATACTAATATTATGCATATTTCCGTTAAAAGACTCAGTTACCACAGATGTGAACTCAGGGGATGGTATCGATATAAAGAGAATACTATCATTTGCATAGGCTACAAGCTTATTTTGTATGCAAAACCCAATAGCACGTCTATTTAACAAGAACAATGAACAGTTGGGAAATTTGCCGTAAGGAACACAATGCAATTCATTTCTCTATGCACTATGAGGTCATCAACATCTATTGTGTTATCTGATAATTCCAAGAAATCAATAATAGTACTAAAAGATGTCCCCTTTAAGTAAGAAAAAGAACCTACATGAATAATTAACATGGTCAAATGAAGTCAGGACCAACAATACAAATTTAATGACAACAATCATTGCATTTCTGTACAAAAATGGGATTGCAAGAGGTACGTGGCAATGTGAAAGACTCTTGAAAAACCCAATTTGCATTCTGAAATATGATTACTTATACCATATCCTATTATTTTTCTTTCCCAGGAGGGTCTTAAAATTGTTAGATAATAATATTGGAGTTATGGAAATCGGGCGGTAAACGGAAGGGATGAAGTTATAACAGCATTTACATAATGCTATAAAGTTACTAATTCTCCATTAAGTACACAAAATAATCTTCTAAGAAACCTATAGAAAAACAAGATATAGACCGAATAGATAAATTAGTCAGGTTAGCTTCAGGAAAACAAGAGGAGTACATTGACTGTTTCATTACTACTAAACATTTCAGCCAAAAGGAATGCTTTTACCACAATGATAGAGCTATCCTTAAGAAAAAGTAGAACTTCTGGAGGCACATGAGAATAATGGAATAAATAGTAAGGAAAAGGGGAAGGAGAAAATGATATCTATAAGCTTTCAAACATGAGTAAAGGACACAGCCAGTCATCAAAGATAGAGGTAGAAATACAGTATATTGCAAAAGGGTTCAGACATTAAGAGGAGATAAAGCGAAAATTTTAACACCTATTGGATAATGAAAATGAGAAAGAGAATCTGCGAGATGCAAAAAGGTCGACGGGGCCACTGATGGAAATACGGAATGCAAAGGGGGAGCAGGACTTAAGTGAAATTAAAGAATGGTAAAGCATCAGGCCTATCAGAGTTTCAAATTGAAAAGTTCAAAAGACTATACAGATGGAGAAGAATTGATGCTGGATTTAATAAGACTGATAAGTGGAGAGGAAATTAAGCTAAAGACTTGGATCAGAGTCTAATGGTATCTATTATAAGCCGAGGTGATATCATGTAATGTGGTAAATACAGGGGAGTTAAACTAAAAGAGCATGGTTCAAAGGTTTT
>NC_090741.1:8832590-8837590 GCF_036898095.1 Palaemon carinicauda | reverse complement strand
GGTTTTAATACATTACCTGCCGCCACTATGAAGTGTTTCATTTCATGCACTTGTATTGCATATTGTTTGTAAAACACTCTGGATGATATCTATCCAGTGTATGAACGAAGGCGCTCAAAGTCCATATACTGAAAGAAGTTCAGTGATGAAGCAATCTTTCTGCGGGAGTACTGTCCGGATCCGCTCTACGAATAAAGTAGGTGAGCTTCGCCCTTAGTTGTTTTAGGGATAAATTTAATCCAGAAGTTTCTCCTTTAAAGAGCTGTCTTCCCCTGAAGTCTGAAGTTCTACGAAGATAGACCTTTAGACACTCTACAGGACATAGAGAGACATCTTCCTTCAGAGGGCAGATTCTCCAGGGACCCCACCTCCTAGTCGGTAGCTCGTTTTTAGCGCGAAAGGATGGATTAGGAAATAGATTCAGATCTCCCACTTCCGTGAACTGAATGTGACCCTCATCTCTAGATAGGCCCACTATTTCATTAACTCTAGCCCCGGAGGCGATAGCGAACAGAAAAATAACCTTTTTGGTTAGATCCTTAAGAGAACAATCTTCATTGTTCACAGATGAGGCATAATGTAAGACCTTGTCCAAAGACCAAGAGATGGGCTTTGGTGGTACCGCGGGGTTAAGCCTAGCACATGCCTTCGGAATCTTATTAAAGATTTCATTCGCCAGATCCACTTGAAAGGCATATAGGAGAGGCCTAGTCAAGGCTGACTTGCACGTATTTATCGTATTGGCCGCCAGACCTTGGCTATGAAGGTGGACAAAGAAGGACAGACAGAAGTTCATTGAAATTTCTTTCGGTCCTTTTGCTTTGACAAACGCAACCCACTTTTTCCAGGAAGACTCATATTGTCTTCTGGTTGACTTGGCCTTGTATTCTTCTAAGAATTCTATATTGCCTTTTGAGATCCCAAACCTTTTTCTAGCCGCTAGAGTGAGAAAATCATGAAATGAAAGGTTTGGGTTCTCTGTGATAAAACGAAGGCAGTTAATTTCTGAATCTTCGGAAATATACCTAGGGTCAGAGCTAGGACCAGCCTCATCTAGTCTATCAGCCCCACTAGAGGATCCTCGTATGGGGCTATATAGTGAGGTTTTTTCTTGAAGACGCTCGTGATGAAGAGGTCGAATTGCAGTTCCGGGACTTGTTCCCATCTGGGAGGGAATATGTCTGCGCCCATGGACCATTCCAACTCTATCGGTTTGTATCGAAATAGAGTATCCACCGTCACATCGTGGATCAGTTGTAAATGAACTGCTGGTAGGTGCCGTCCTTTTAAGAGAGGGATGGGTAACTTCACCAAGATTGAATGAGACGTTCGAATGTGACGTCTTATTATCGCTTCGGTGTCCCAGATCAGTCGTAGGGAGCCTGATCTGTGTGGATGGGGCCTCCCCACCCATGAAAGGACCAGCAGAGTCTTGGGACTTTCGTGCTCTAATTTCTGTTAGAGAAGCGGTTAAAGAGGGACCGATCTCAGTCTTTTTTTATTTCTTCAAGCGTTTGATGCGTGTTTTCTCTGTCACTATAGAGAACTGGGGAAAGTTTAGCGCTTTTTCCTGTTGGCGTTTTGGTATTCTGACTGAATACCTGAGTCTCTTGACAGACCTCACGAGCCCCTTTTATATTTCCAAAGGAGAGGAGAGTTGATGTGACTGAGGGCTTTAATGGTTTTTTAAACATCAAAACCCCTGAGCTGGAGAAAGTCGAGACTTCTAGAAGCCTATCTTGCATCCGTGATGTCCCAGGAACCAGGTCATCTCTTTGAATGCACATTGGCCGGACACTTCGGGTGCTGCCAACTCCAGCCTCTTGATCAGGTATATTAATACCTGAAATATTTCTAGGCTTGAATTTGACGTGACTAAGTTCGTCAATCCACTGAAGATACTTAGAACTGTGAGTCCGACACGTATGTTCTTAAGGATGAATGTTACTCTCTGTAACATGAATTCTAGATAGGAGGAAGGGGGGTGGTTGACTGGAAGGTTCCGAAGGAGACCTTTCAGGTCTGACAAGACTGTTTTTTATGAACTTGTTGAGTGGTGACAAGTTCAAAATGGCTCATTGATATCTTGAGTCCTTCTCGTGTACACGAAGCAGCCTTCCCTGGAACTCGATGAGCTAAAGTTTTCTTACTACCTGTATGCTCTATAGCTCTCAGGTATACTCCTTCAGGAGGGTTTTGAACTGTAGGAGAAGGTAAGGAAATGATGGTAGGGACATTTCTGTTTCCCATCAATGGCTCATCTTGAATAGGCTTTGGACCGAAGGATCGAAGGTCCTGCGATCCTGAAGGAAAGATCCTCCTAGCCGAAGCGTCTTTATGCTTCGAGTAGTCAGTAGGCTTAGACTTTTGACCATCTGCCTGTAGCATCGTGGTCACTGGAAAAGTGGGATGTTGTTGCGCAGCCCGGATATTTCCAGAATTTCCAATCTTCTTTTTAGGTTGGGGACCCACAACCACAGAAGATTTTCTCTTTGGAGGAATGCCCCATTTTTGAAGACCTATGTTCTCCATGGTGGCATTCTTAATTACTTCCTTAGTGACCTCGTGTGGGAAGAGGTCTTTACCCTAGATGTTGGAAGATATTAGCTTCTTTGTTTCGTGTTTTACTCTGTTGCATCAGCGAACACAAACTCTTTACATGCTCTCCTAGCCTTCATAAAGGTGTAAAGATCCTTTACCAAGATAGCCATATGCATTTTGGCTATGACGATGAGCATGTCTGGGGTACTCTCGTAGGTTGAACACAACTCTATGTAGTTTTGTAGAGAAAGGGATGTCGCAAGTCTCTCCTTTGACTCCTGTTCATTACACAAGAGCAACTCAGACAATTTAGGGAGTCATACCTTGAATTGTCAACTTGCGACGTCCTTGTCTAATTTTCCTACTGAAAATGTCAAATGGACGTTCTTCCAATCCTTTTCCTGTCCGGGAAAAGCTGGTGACAAAGGTTTGCACTCATCGAGTGTGGGACATGGCTTACCCGCCTTTACCGCTTTGGCAACAGAAGTAAATGCCTTCCCCATAAAGGGGAATGAGAGTGAAGTAGGAGCAAGAAAGGAAGGGTGTCTGTTATTCAGTGAGAATACCTTCAACTCTGAATAACCCGCCTTTCTTAGACTACCTAAAAGGATAGTCTGTGCCTTATCATGGTCGAGAATCAAGACCTCCTTTGGTTCTGTTCCTTTTCTTGACTTTGGTTCGTACTTCAGTCGAACCCATCAATTAGGGAAAGCATCAAAGCTTGGCCAAAATTGAATTTTGTCCAAAGGAACCGCACCTATTTTCTCTGAGATGCAGAGATTTCCATTTGAAATCGGCATCTGCTCCGCGAGCCTCCAGGGATTGGTTATGGAGCGTGTTGGTAGGTCTTGATTCATGGGTCGTGTGACTGACCCCTGGGAAGCGACAAGAGAAACTTTACCAGGATCTATCTTGCGTTTTACTTCCTGCTTTTCGTTTTGTCTACGAAAGCTCTCTATTTGATTCTTCAGTTGGATACATAATTGTACCACATTATCCCAATTAGGTGTAGAAGACGAAGATGTCGACATCGATGGCTCTAAAGCCAGGACAGGTGGAGGAAATTCCGACGCAACATTTTCCTCTTCTACCTTGGGGCATTTCTTGCCCTTAATCCCAAAGGTTTTCTGGACGTCAGGGGATGTAGTTAGCTCCTAAGGCACTACTGTTTCCTCACTTGCTTCCTGAAATAGTAGCTTACGCATCCCATCATTAGGTAGGAAAGGTCCCGGGGATATCTTTTGAAAGCCTCTCACCCAGTTGCGTAATTTATATTGAGGTGTATCCCTAGTCTCTGTAGACTTGAGATTTTCAAAACCTTCGGACATTAATGTCCGACATATATTGCAAACCTATGGGTTCCAATAATGTAGGGATCCAGAAATAATATTGCAGGGGGCATGATACCTGCAAGTATTATGACCGTAAAAATACTTACTCTTGGCCTTGCAGAGGACTGCAGTACAAGGTATCTGGCGTTCCTCCTGTAAAGAAAGGAAAACCAAATGAGTATACAATGGATTATCTCCTTGACAATCAACATGCAAATGTCCTTTACAATAGAGTAGCTTAGGATAGTAAGCTATAAAGGGATAGTAGGAGATACATACTTGTGTACCCCTGTGAGCAAATGCTGTTGCCTCCCCTCAGTATTAACTACATGTAGATTTCTCTATAGAGTAACTCCAAGTAGAAGGACTCTTACCCCTAGGGGTAGAGAAGTATCAAATCACTGTCCCAAAATAATGTTAATACTGTGGGGTCAGGATGACTGATTCCCAATCAGAATCTTGAAGAAAACTATTCACTCAATACATGAACTGTACCAGCAGAATGCTCGTACAAGGGTACCCAAGGTATGTCAGAAATACTACTGTATCATGGTACTGTAGTTTTCTAATTGCAGTAAGTCTATATTGCAATTTACTGGCTACTGTACATCATGTATTGTAGTCTAGTCATTATGCTGCCTTCAGAGTAGCATATGACAGTATGGTCCATCTAGCATGAAGCCAGCTGGACTAGGAAAATAAAGACATATATTTGTATATCTCACTCAGCCTATTTGCTGAAGTCTTCCTACTATATTAAAATATAGAGTTTCCTGATCAGGGAGACTCAAGGAAAAAGGCTCCACCCTTTAAGGGTTAGGAGTGTATTACTCCGGCCTTGAAGTGTTTATTATTGTAGGGTAATCCTAATACTGATTTCTGATCAGGATATTGAAGAAATCATATTCATTCAATATAGGATTGGGCTCAGCAAATACCTGTGTTGGATATCCAAAATATATTGGAAATAACTACTAGTATAAACTATATAGTAGTTTTCTATCTGCAGTATATTCTATACTGCAGATATACTGGCTGCCTGTATAATATATACAGTAGTTTAGCTGGCATGTAGCCGGCATAGCTAGGTCTTGCCGGCATACCCGGCATACTAGCTAGAGAGAGAGA
>NC_090741.1:8815090-8827590 GCF_036898095.1 Palaemon carinicauda | reverse complement strand
AGTGGACCAAAAAGGGATGCATTAGTGCTATTGTTTTTATATAGTGTATATATCCACACGAAGACGTGGATGAGTAGTGTATTTTCCAAGCATTTTCGTGTTATGTATCGGAAACTTCCATTATTGGATATGATATGTGTCATATCGTTCAATTTACGAAAAAAAAATAGCTTTACTTTCCATCAGGCATCGATTTTGCGTAAGACTATTCACATCATAGAGAAAAGTATAGGGAAAAAACTGATATGATAACAATTAGTCAACAACATCCACTATATCACTTTGCACCTAACAACACGATTATTCCCTATAGAAAATTATGTTTTCATTCTGTCTTTGGGGAAAAGAACAAAAAACTTTCAGTCGTCTCGCTGATTTTCAAATTCTTTCTTTCATGAAACCCAAGAGGTCACGAATCGCCTTGACTTTTCTGCCAATTTCTTTCTCAATATCGACATTAGGGCGGCGGGAGAATATGAAAAGAACATGCAAGTAGAGAAGAAATATTTTCGACCTTCGAAGTGAGCATGTCAGAGACCGTAATCGATGGAACCGAAGGAGAAAGATAAGAGAGAACGATTGATTCCTATGTATAGTATCAACTATCTTGTGTTACCAAACTACATGTTTATTATAAGTTTTTGGTCAATACCCTAAGTGTAATTGGAGCAGCCTACGTTTGTCTATATTTACGGTAGATGTGTGCTATATACAATATATAATAAAAGAATAAAAGATAAAAGCAAAAAGTAAAATTGACCACTTGTAGCAGCTTGTAGCAGTTCTCGAGTTAAAAGGGAATTGAACCTCTTTATTGAGAACATTGCTTCCATATACTAGAAAGCTTTCATTTAAACTTATTTGATTTTCATCGCTGTATTCTATTGATTTAACTTTTCTCTGATATTCATATTTGAGAATTTATACTCTACTTTTTTATTATAACAATTAGCCAGGTAGAAATTTTCTTTTTCGTTTACTGTGTATTAGCAGATAAAAGGTAGATACTTTGACAACGGTCTTTCTGAAATCCTATGATCAAAAGTAAAAATATCAGTTTGTAATCAAATACCTCTCATACATATAGTAAAGGGAAAGTTACCGCTACAGCTAGATTATACATAATCATTACATAGAAATTGAACAAGGTATGGAAAGTATAAAACTTGATTTTTTGCTGGTAAGAGTAGGGTTATGAGATGCATGAGAAGGGATGGTGGTGCTAGGTTGAATGTCATGTTGAATGGAGAGTTATTTTAGGAAGTAGATCAGTTTATCTACTTGGGTTCTGTTGGTGCTGTAAATGGGGGAGTCAGAGAGTGAATGGAGGATTTAAAGTTTTGGGTCAGTGAATGGAGGAAAAAAAAAAAAACAGGGTTATGGATGGATGTAAAGAGAGTTCTGTATTAGAAAGTGGTACTACCAGCTTTGATGTATGGATCGGAGTTGCGGAAAATGAAAGTGACGGAGAGACAGAAATAGAATATGTTCGAGATGATGTGTCTGTGTGGTATGGCTGGTGTATCTCGATTGAATAGGGCTGAGAAGGAAGTAGTGAGGGTGAGAACGGGTGTGAGAAATAAAATAGCAACTAGAGTGGATAGGAATGGGTGGAGATGGTTGGGCCATGTTGAGAGCCTTAGGTGACAGAAGGATAGATGCGAGTAAGGCAAAAGAGTGTGCTAGGAATATATATGCATAATCTCTAGATACTTCGCACAGTGAAACACATTACAGATAATCTTTGCTTTCTGGTAATGATTGATAATTGGTAGTACATTTTGTCTCATGCTCCCATCTTACATCTCGAACATTAAAAGTTTCCATAGCTTTTCCATAGTTTCTTCCAAATAAGTAGAAATTCAATATAAAAAGATATCGTTGTTTGGATAATCTGACGCAATTATGATTTATATGATCTACTCTTTACTTCGGCCATTGCTTAATCTATCGATCTATAACCATGGTACTTCCCTCAATTTTGGAAGGTAGCCGACGTCATAAAAAGAAACGAAAAGGGATATTTTCCCCATCATTCTTCTTTTCCTGACAAGGGACTCTGCTGGGTTTGGTTGGTGCTGCTAGGGTGGCACAGTGCATCCTCCCACGTTTGCCACCACAAATGAAGCTTCATATCCTACCTCCCATACTGTCGCTACCTCAGCAGTCACCAAGCTGACCCGAGGTAACAGCAGGGCGTAGTGGAACTGTGTACTAAGGAAAAACTTACTCTTTTTTATTTCTAGAAAAAAATAATAAATACGCTGCGGAAGTCGAATAAAAAAAACCTCTTTTCAAAAACATAAGAAATTCACTTCATTGTTATACCAAAATATTGTGATATCTATTATTAAAAAATGCTGATAATATGAAAGATGAAACAATGCCCAATTTCCATGACTCCCATATTATCTAAAGTTTTTGAGCGTCTTCTGGCAAAACATCTTAATAGGTTTGCTGGAAGTAATCATCTATTCCCTAGTTTGCAATTTGGTTTTCGTAAAGGCCTTGGAGCATGTGATGCTCTTCTTACAATCTCCAATGCTGTACAGAAATCCCTTGATTGTGGTCAGGAATTTTGTATGAGTAGCCTTGATTTTAGAGTTGTCTTTGACCGTGTTTATCATGAGGCCCTTATTTTCAAACTCAAACAGTTGGGAGTGGGTGGGTCGTTTCTTAGCATTATTATTGATTTTTTAAGTAATAGATCTCAAAGAGTTGTTGTTGATGGAAACCATAGTGAGTATAAGAATGTGATATCTAGTGTTCCACAGGGTAGTGTTCTTGGCCCTTTACTTTTCGTACTATATACACATGACATGTGGTTTGGCCTAGAAAACAAGTTTATTGCATAGTTTGTTGCATATGCAGATGACGCTACTCTCTTTGCATCAATTCTATCCCTTGAATGTAAAACTTGGGTTGGTGAATCCCTTAATAGAGATTTAGGTAAAATTGGTGCATGGTGAAAATTATAGGGTATGAAGTTAAATCCTAACAAAACTCACTGTATGATTGTAAGTAGGTCAAGGATGGTGGCTCCTCAACATCCGGATCTCAGTATTAATAATGTTTCTTTAAATTTGTATGACTCTTTTAAAATTTTAGGTGTGTTTCTCGACAACAAATTTACTTTTGAGAAACGCATTAGGTCTGTATCTTTTTCAATTGCACAAAAAAATTGGCTTAACGTGAAAGTCTTTCAAGATTTTCTTTGATCAATCTGTTCTGAAGAAGTGTTTTAATTCTTTCATTCTACCTTGTTTTGAGTATTGTTCTCCTGCCTGGTCCTCAGCTGCGGATTCTTATCTTAATTTGTTGGACAGAAACTTACGATCTATTAAATTTCTAATTCCTGATCTAGATATTAGTCGTTGGCACCGTCGTTCAATTAGTTCATTATGCATGCAGCATAAGATTTTTCATAACTCACACCATCCTTTACATTTAGATCTCACTGGACAATTCTGTCCTGTTCATAATATTAGGCAGGCAGTTAATTCTAATAGCCAGGCCTTCTCCATCATGAGGCTCAATACTGCACAGTATTCTAGAAGTTTTATTCTAGCTCATACCAAGTTGTGGAATGATCTTCCTAATCGGGTAGTTGAATCAGTAGAACTTCAAAAGCTCAAAGTTGGAGCAAATATGTTTATGTTGACCAGGCTGACATGAGTCTTTTTATAGTTTATATATGACATATCTGTTTTTGACATTGTTAATAGTTTATATAGGACATGTCTGTTTTGACGTTGTTAATGTTTTAGAATGATTTATTGTTGACTTGTTCTTATCATTTATTTATTTCCTTATTTCCTTTCCTCAGTGGGCCATTTTTCCCTATTGGTGCCCTTGGGCTTATAACATCTTGCTTTTCCAACTAGGGTTATAGCTTGGCTAGTAATAATAATAAAAATAATAATAATGATAACACTGGTTTAAAAACAAAAAAATTGGTCTGAGGCAAAAATGGGGATTGGTGTTTTTTGCTTATTTGGGTGTGCTGAATTCAAATTTATAAATAGTTTTGCTCTATCACCTCTAGTTTTCTGGCTTTTGAGTAGTCATTTTAGTATAAACAGAGAATATATTTGCACATTTCAAGAGTTGCAGCAGCTTATAACATATACAACAGGATAGATAAAGAACACTGATTGAATCACTATACTTGGATGACACAATTACACAATTCATAGTACCACAGACAGTCAAAAGTGTGTTTTTGTAGTAGATCTGGTGTATTTTGCCTCCGGGATGTCACACAAGAGCATCTATCAGAAGTCTCCCATCATGCCGGGGATCCATTGACCTTGATAATTGCTCTCCATCTTCGTAGTGTCTTGGTGGAATCTTTCTCCATGCTCATCACTCAATGCTCCAAGGTTTGGCGGGAAGAAGTTGAGGTAGGAATGGAGAAAATGAATCTTGAGTGTCATTCGGCACCCCATATCCTCGTAAGACTTTAGCAACTTTTCAATACAGGCCTGGTAATCTGGTATGCGTGTGTTACCATTACCAAGGAAACCACTACAGACTGACTAGAATCATGCTTCCCATGCTCTCAGTTCCTTTTAAGTTAAGAAGCTCCTCAAAATCCGTATCCATATCTAAGGTCCGACAAAGATGCCCTCTTTGAGCTTAGCAGCACTAACACCTGGGAACACAGTAGACAAGTGTTGGAAGACAGCACCATTTTTGTCCAACGCCTTCACGAAATTCTTCATCAAATCAAGCTTGATGTGAAGAGGAGGAAGAAGCACCTTATTCATGTCCACCAGAGGATTCCCCTTGACGCTGTGTTCGCCAGGAACAAAAGTGCTTCTAGACCCCCAGTCTTTCTGCTTGTAATGCTGGGATACAGCTCGACTATCCCAGAGACAGAGAAACAACAGTACTTTGTGAAGCCTGCTTGCATACCCATAAGAACTCCATTGGTACTCGCTGTACTTAATAGCTTCTAAAAGAAGCTCCATTTTGTCATAGGACTCCTTTAGATGGACAGAGAGTGCAATGGGAATGTTGGGATATTTATTCCGGTTGTGCAGAAACACAGCCTTGAGATTTCCCTTGGAAGAGTCCATGAAAAGACGCCAGTCTGAAGGATCATGTGGCAAACCAAGGGACGCGAACAAGCCAGGTATGTTTGTGCAGTAGCACAACTTGTTTTCGATGTTGAAAAAGGAAGCAAGGTCATTGTTCCGATTCCTGAAATTGGTGATCCTTACATCTTCCTGGACTAGGTTCAACTGTTTAAGCCGAGAAGCCAAGAGCTCTGACTGCTGTTTTGACAGATAGAAATCACGAGCAAGATCATTCCAGTCTTCTTGTATGATCCAGTGTGGCTCGGTATTACTTGCTCCTGAATATGTAGACTCAATATGTTCCAAAGATATTGACTCGGCAGAATCCTCCCTTGAAGGCATTTCTTCATCTGATGAGGAAAGAAGATCCTTATTTACTGGAGGTGGGGGTACAGGGAGATCATCTGAATGGGGAACGGGTCTCATAGCAGATGGAAGGTTGGGATATTTGATCTTTAACAGTTAGATTAGTTAAACAAAAATAACAATCATCTGCGTGGCTTCGTAGCTCTCTCCAAACCATCGGGAGTGCAAAGTTGAAATCCGCTTTCTTGCCATTAAACCATGCAGTTAGTCCATTGTAGCAGGGTTTACAACATATGTGTAGAGCCCAAGACTTTTCCTGATCACCAATTTTACAGTCAGAAATAGTGAAAGTAGGCGGTTCTGAGGAGGGAAGTGATGGTTCGACGCTGTGCATCTGTTGTGAAGTCCCCACACATGTAGCAGAAAGAATTGGTCTTGTTGAGGCATCCTAGATGTTTTGACGTGCATGAAGCCATTGGAGAATCTGAAAATATAACAAAGTAAAGCTAAATCATATGCAAGGCAATAAAATGGGCATTGGAAAATTTAATACTAATATTTAGCTACCCAAAAGATGTGTAACACGATAGTTGAGGGACACCAACCTACTGCACCACCTGCGAGACAACCTCTTCCAATGACTGCTAGAGCACTACTGAGTGTGGATTGAGACCTGTTGCCCTAACTGCCAAAATCCGTCTTGATATATAATCATATATAGGATGTAATGCAATCACTGACATTTAGTGCATAATAACTAAAAAATAAGCCATAAATCTCACAATACTAGAATTAACCCTGAATGCATATACGCCTTTATGTACCGTAATTGCACAAAATGCACACTATGTATATCTGAAAACAACTAGAGGTGATGAGTAAAAACGGATTTCAAATTTGAATTCAGCAACCCCAAATTAGGTATAAACGGGTATTTTTGTGCTTGCCTCAATTTCTTTGTAAACCAGTGAAATGAAATTAGGGTTCCGCTTAGAAAAAAACAATTGGAAGAAAAACAGATGTGTTCGAAGGAACTTCAACAATTTTTACGTCATATTAAATAAATGTTGATTCCTGACTATTAAAACTGGT
This sequence comes from Palaemon carinicauda, assembly GCF_036898095.1. NCBI lineage: Eukaryota > Metazoa > Arthropoda > Malacostraca > Decapoda > Palaemonidae > Palaemon > Palaemon carinicauda. The sequence goes on along the minus strand of NC_090741.1, from coordinate 8,821,111 downwards.
TGTATTCACACAACTTCGCGAAAGCTTTCTTGACCCGTGAAAATTTGTAAAGTGTTTTGGAAAGTTTCTAGTGCATTGTGTCTCATACAGGAAGAGTGGCAAGAAAGGAAGATATAAAATGTGTCCGAATAGTTTTTGAGATACATAAGCAATTCAAAATGGGTAAGGTTTTGAAAACCATTATCACTAACACTAGTAACCATGTTCCAACCTTTACGTCAGAAAGGGAGAAAGAAAGAAAAAGAGGTTCTTCTGTATTAAAAATAAATAGCTTAAATTAAAACTTGTGTTTCGAAGAATAAGAAACACAACAACAACAACAACAACAATAAAAGAGAGAGAGAGAGAGAGAGAGAGAGAGAGAGAGAGAGAGAGAGAGAGAGAGAGAGAGAGAGAGAGAGAGAGTTTATAAACACATGTTTAATTTAAATAATTACATGGAGTTGAAAATACCATTAGTAATTGTTTGAGTATGTAAGATAATCTATCAACGATGAACTACGGTCGTAGTACTTGGGGAATCAACGACTTGACCATGTGTAAAAAAGACAAGGTATCATCCTTCTGCAGAGATGAAAGAATAAATATATATATATATATATATATATATATATATATATATATATATATATATATATGAATATATATATATATATATATATATGAATAAATATATTTATATATATACATAAATATATACATATATATACATATATATATATATATATATATATATATATATATATACATATATATATATATATATATATATATATATATATATATATATATATATATATATACAGTTTTTACAGTATATACATATATATACATATATATATATACATATATATATATATATGCATATATATATATATATATATATATATATATATATATATATATATATATATATATATATATATATAAATATATTTATATATATACATAAATATATACATATATATACATATATACATATATATATATATATATATATATATATATATATATATATATATATATATATATATATACATACAGTTTTTACAGTATATATATATATATATATATATATATATATATACATATATATATGTGTATATATATATATGCATATATATATATATATATATATACATGTATATATATATATATATATATATATATATATATATATATATATATATATATATATATATATATATATATATATATATATTACAACTAGTGAATTACATGAATTCCTGAGCTCCAAAACTTACCTGCTTTATATTGCATAATCTGATACGCAAGAGAAAACCTCCGAGATCTGAGAATAAAACTCTCAGACGATGATATATATGAACACCTAATATCTCACACTCAAAACATGGACGAGGTGATTGCCTTACTTTTAACAAGAACTATTCTTAAATTAACCTCTTACTTCGGCTCGAAGTCAGAGGATACAAGCAAGTCACTGAGTTGATTATTGGTGATCGAAATAATACACACTATACAAAAATCAATATGTTCAATAAAAATAGCAATTCAAATTCTAACATATAAAAAACAAATTAATCGAAATTTAAATATGAACTAGACCTTAGACGAAGACAAAATGACACTTCATAAATTATACAATCACTTGTTTCAGTAGAAATTAATTTATGAAAATATTTAATTTTGACAAATAATGAAAAAAGTTGACACTTTAACACTAGTAAATAAACAATAATTACGCTTACATATACATAACTGTTGCTCTTACGTCCTTAGGTTTCACACAAGGTTGCCAAAGTTCTAAATATGTTAGGTCTGGTGACGAATGCTGGCGGCTTAGTTCGTCACTCACCTGGATGAGCGGAGTCAGTCCATACCATTTAATCGTTTGCATCATTTAATTTCCTCTCTTATCTCCACGAAGAAAAAAAAAAATAAAATGCCAGAAGTATGTGCTGTTTTTTGGTTGTTATAGTAGAGGGATATAAGATAACGATATTTATCACTTCCCAAAACATGAAACACTTTATAAGAAATAGGTATAGCTCTGTCGCAGCGAATTAGAGCTTACCTTTTACAGAGGGATGTTTCTTTACCTGGAAACCAACATGACTCAGATAAAGTGTGCGATGTAAGAACTTTATCACAAGGTTCATTGCACAACAAGCGACATGAAAAACACTCTGAACCCAGGGGGAAAGTATATAACACTAGAAAGGGAACTGACATTTGCAGCATTCGATGATATCCAGGAAGAACATTCTTTAGACATGCCCTTTTAGGAGGTTATGGAAAAAGAGGTTGCATTGTAAGAAATTCCTTCAGTAACAGTTGTTAAGAACACTACTTGATTCAGATGAAAGAACCTCGATAGAAGAGATTTATAAATCCCAAGGAGCACTTGTTCATCCCAGTGATGAATACATTAATAAATAATTACAAACGATTGAGAGGTTGTTTGAGTGCCACCAATGAGAGACGGTGTTAAAGACTAGTAATGGAGCCATTAAGAAATTGTTGAGTGATGTTAAAAGTTTTGTAGATTTACCAGAAAAGATAATAGGTTATTATGTCCTCTGTGGACTGATTTTTTTCGAATGCTAATTCTTAACAGAACGTTAGAAATGTCAAAAGTTTTGAGAAAATGTGAATAAGATATAAGTGAGCTTTGTATTATTAGATGTCTGTGTCCTTATATTGTATATCTAGTATCACATATGTACCTTATATACAAAGTTTTCAATATCATTTTATAATTTTCTTTTAAAGGAATATCTAGTCTTTTTAATTCCCAACCAGTAATGTTTAACTATTGATCATTCATCATTGTAAGGAATTTTGATTAAATAAATTTCTGTCGGACATTTCTTTATTTCTTAATAGAACTAAAAACACAATTCTAGGCCATCATTCTAAAAAACAACGATTAAAGGAATCTCTCTCTCTCTCTCTCTCTCTCTCTCTCTCTCTCTCTCTCTCTCTCTCTCTCTCTCTCTCTCTCTCTCTCTCTCTCTCTCACACACGAAGAAGTAAATTGAAACTGAAGTAGAGGAAAGGGATTAAGATATAATTTGTCTTTACTGATAATTACTTTAAGGTTTTCTAATGATCTGTCAGCGAACTTAATCTCTTCACACCTACTTGTGGAGCCATTAAATGCCGATACAGACGAAAAAAAAGCATTTCCCATGCAGCATTGGAAAAACAGGGTGGGCATGGAATTTAGAATTTCACAGGATCTTCAGATTACCTTTTGGTTTTCTAGAGACATGCTAATCCGTCTTTTACTAGACCATGTAACAGAAACATCCTCCAAGAAAGCCCAGAAACCCAAATCTGTTCAAAATAATATCATTTATTACACAAGAGAGGAAAATAGAGTTAAGTATTCCATTTTCATATAGGTTAATAGCGCCACATACCCGAGATGCCACCAGATAACGTTAGCTCTTGACCGTGGGTCGGCGCTTGACCAGACCTTACATATATAGATCTTGAGGTTACCAAACGGGTAAGCAAGAATTAATGCCCTTCACTGTTATTCTAAATCACACAGGGCCCGGCACAAATAAATTGATAATTTTACAATATAAACTGTATTCACAAATACACTGCACTTCTTTCAACTTAACCCTCAGAATTTCCAATGCATGAATGATGATTATAAACATTTAGGAGAAAGCACTATTCACGTTTGAGAGGATATACGAAGTAGCTGAATAGATGCTGGTGAGAGGAATATCAGACATTGGTTCTTTCGGATGGTCAGCTTGGATCTCTCTTTCTTATGCATCGCATGCCCTTATGTGCATCCAAATTCATTCTGGAAACTTCCAGTTAATCCCTCTCGTAACATGGGGCCCGGTCCGGACGGGTCCTCACGATGTCAAGAATGCCATCTTGGCAGTCGTGAACATGGTCGTTGGAAGCATGGTTCTATCGTCTCCAGACGATGCAACCCTCTCAGCTGACTCCACCCACCTCCTCCCGTAACATTAAAAAAAAAAAAAAGGAGTAAGTTTTATGCTAGAACCTTCATGTAACTTTCAACCACCTGGAAACATGATGTAATTCCAAGCATTTGTCATACAGCATACCATTCAATAAGTCAACATAAGACTTCGTAACAAAACTACGTGAAATAAGAATTCAATTCTTTAAAATAACGTAAATCTATATATACGGAACTGAAAGAAGATAAAACCAAAGGAATGACAACAGTTTAATGTAATTTACATACGTTTACTTAATTCTATATGAGTGGAACCCACCTTACGAGCTGGCTGTACATCTCTTAAATACACAAGTAAAATATGTGAATAAAATAATGTACTTATGATAGACCAGCTTCGTAAGATAGCTACCCCCAAAAAGATTATTTATTCAGGGACTAAATCCACCAATTCAGTCTGAGATGAATATTCTGCAAACACGTTCTCTTTACCGGTTATATGTTTTACATTAATACAATATGGTTGCAAACATAACGACCATCTAGTTAAATTTTGATTATTATTCTTCATTTGATTAGCAAAACGTAAACGATTGTGATCTGAGTAAACCGTAATTTCTGCATTCTGTGGTCTATTTACATAGACCTCAAACTTCCTTATGGCTATAATTAGTGATAGTAGATCCTTTTCAGCTGTCGAGTAGGCCCGTTGAGGATTCTCAAGCTTCGACGACAAAAAACAGATGGGGTGAAGTATTCCTCCTTGCATTCTTGCAATAGGACAGCCCCAATTCCGCTGTCCAACACATCCACTTGCTTAAGGTATTTCTTGTTGAAATCCTATGCTTGAAGTATCGGGTTCGCTAAGTTAAAGTATACATTCCTTTGAGTTTTCCTTCTTCCTGGTATCTCGATAACGTAGGCCAGGTTACTGATCTTTTCCAAAATCCGGATTGGTACTTGGAAATTGTTGGTGAGAGGAAATATCCTTAACATTAAGAAAACCGATACCTGTTGTTCTCTACCACCAACTATTAGTTCTTACTTTTCATACCAAACCTTTTCTTCATTTTTCCATGGCTTGTTTTCGTGTTTTTGAGGGAACACTTTCTTATCTCGCAGATCCTCATCCTCAAGTTCTTCATATATTCTCCACCCATTTTCTCCCGATCTCTCCATTTTTCTGCCAACATTTTAATTTGTCCTGTTACTTCTCATCCAAATACCATTTCATTTGGGCTATAGCTCATGCTTTCTTGATAAGTATTGGGTACCTCAATTAACATTAAAAGTAGTTCGATGTCCCATTCCTTTCCTGTTTCATTGCAGTACTTTGTTAACATACTCTTTAGGGTTTGATGAAATCTCTCTGATGCACATCGGGTCTCCGGATGATAGGCAGTAGACAGCTGTTGTCTCACATCCAACAGTTTCATAATGTCCTGAAAAAAGTTTCACATGAAATTTGTTCCTCGGTCCCTCCAAAACTTGGTAAAAAAGTCTAGAAACTTCTCAGTGATTACTTTTGCCCTTATGTTGCTGATGGATATGGCTTCTTGGTATCTAGTCACTGGACACATCAAATTAGTATATATTCGTGGCCTTTCTTCATTCTCAGTAACAGTCCCACAAGGTCAATCATTACCTTGCTGAAGGGTTCTCGTGCTTCAGCGGGTGTAAGGGAGCCTTCTTAATATACTTGTTAGGCTTTCCAGCCATCGAGCAAACGTGACATGCACGGCAAAACTGGCTTACATCCTTATGCACGCCAGGACAGAAAAAGTGTCTCATAATCTTCTCCGTCGTCTTTCTTATTCTCATGTGTCCCGTCCTATGTGCTACAGCAATCACCTGTCTTCTCAGAAGTGCGGGAATCAATATCTGATGGTATACACCCCATTCGGCATTCCCAGGGATATCGGCGGGTATATGCTTCCGCATAGACAATCCATCCTTGAGGTAATAACAGGGGAGACTGATGCACCTCTATCTCATCCATCACAACGTAAAATAATTTCGTTAACATCACATCTTTCCATTACAATCCTATCACCTTTTTCCGACTCACTTCTCCTCCTACTTCT
>NC_090741.1:8777590-8800090 GCF_036898095.1 Palaemon carinicauda | reverse complement strand
TATATATATATATATATATATATATATATGTATATGTGTGTGTGCCCGTGTTTGTGTGTATATATATATATATATATATATATATATATATATATATATATATATATATATATATATATATATATATATATATAAATATATATATATGTATATATATATATATATATATATATATATATATATATGTATATATATACATATATGTATATATATATATATATATATATATATATATATATATTGTCATCAATACTTTTTCTAAGCCTATTGACGCATAGAGCAGCAGTTATATTTTGCCATTTGTCTCTATCGTGAGCTTTTTATAAAATATTTCTCCATTCACCATCTCCTATTTCACGGTTCATTGTTCTCAGCAATGTAGACCATGGTCTTCAAATTTTTCAAGTGTCTTATAGAACCTAGCTGAATATTAGGTGAACTAATATCTCCTGAGGAGTGCAAAGAACATTCCCAAACCACCCCCATATACCCCTCATCATGATCTCATCCACATATGGCACTCAAGTATTCTCTCTTAGGGTGCGTCCATACGGTCGAACAGCGTCTGTTGGACCAACACTGTTATCATGTTTAAATTAAAAGAGGATGACGCAACAAGCGTTGAAATGAGGGAAGTTGATATGGTAACAAACAATGGTACCAGATGAAGTTTACTACTAGAATTTCTACTCCTTTTACCAGACAAAGACCGGAAGAAATGTCCAAAGCTCATGTCCACTGGCATTTTTGTTATCTATATCATGTTATAATCTGTACTCGAGAATCAAGTAGTAGTTATGAGCTTCAAGTACGGAGCATCATAACCATAGTACACCATAAAATAGAAGCACAATCAAATAAATTAAATTATTCCTCATGGTTATTCCTGATCTTTTGAAAACAATGGAATGGTACATGAAAGGACTAGTTGCAAAGACTGAGTGAAAAGAGAAGCCATTCATTCATAGTAAAGGAAACTCAAATTGATTATGAATCAAAATTTAAAAACTATATACTGATGGGCCCAAATGCTTTATACATTTTATCCGGGAACTTAAAACCTTTTATAACTAAGCCGGACACATATATGAGAGGAAGCATTTTTCAGGAGCGCGTTTGGAGGCATTATAGAATCACATACGCTTGATTTAAAATAACCTATCAGTGAACTGATGATGTTATTGTTATTAACGTGCAATGTGTAGCATTGAATATTTCAAGAAATAACTAATGTTTAAGACTCGTCATACTTCCAGTTATGTGTTGTTACCTAAATCAAAATTGTTTCAGTGATAAAGAAAAAAATTTTAAAATTTGTTTCCGCTGTTCTCGTAGAGAGAGAGAGAGAGAGAGAGAGAGAGAGAGAGAGAGAGAGAGAGAGAGAGAGAGAGAGAGAGAGAATTGCGTATTTTCCTCACGATCAAACACTTCTTAGGGTAAATCAGACTTTGGTGTCCATAACTGAAAAAAGATTCTCTTATGCTATACTCGTATATCGAAACGCCATAATTTGGTTGTGCAAATTTCTTCTGCACCACCCTCCGATATTTTTTTGCATTTCTCAAATTTGCGTAGCTTTTCCTTGTAATGATGACCCATTATGGATTCCACTTTCTTTTCGACTAAACCAGTTACAGATATTCCACTTCTCAGAAGTTCTGACGTTATTTTATTTATCGCTGCTACGCATTTATTTCTGTTTTTGTAAACATTTGCTTTTGATGTTTATAAGCACGGGTTCTGCCAGTACTGTTCGATTAGCAACTGATTCTCTCTTCTATTTCAAAGTCAGCTTTACTCCGTAACTGGATTACAACTAGTCATGTTTACAGGGAATCCGATACCTAATCTTATAAAAGTTAACGTTAATCTGGTAAACAATAGAACTCCGTACATGTGCCACTCCGCCTCCGGAGAGTGTCTGAAGCTCGGACTCAACGAACACAGTCACTGTCCGACAAAAGGTGCTCGTTATTGATGTCATTTACGCTTTTTTCACAATGGTAACTGGTAACAATTGTGATCGACGGACACTGATTGACCGTGTGGACGCACCTTTATAGTTTCATTTCTAATCCTGTCCTGCCATTCAATATCCAATATTATTATCATTATTATCATTATTACTTGCTAGGCTAAAACCCTAGTTGGAAAACCAGAATGCTATAAACCAAGGGGCTCCAACAGGAAAAATAGCTCAGTGAGGAAAGGAAACAAGGAAAAATAAAATATATCACAAACAGTAACAACATTGAAGTAAATATTTCTTAAATAAACTATAAAAACTTTAACAAAACCAGACAAAGAGAAATAAGATAGAATATTGTGCCCGAGTGTACCCTCAAGCAAGAGAACTCTAACCCAAGACGGTGGAAGACCATGGTAAAGAGGTTATGGCACTACCCAAGATTAGAGAACAATGGTTTGATTTTGGAGTGTCCTTCTCCTAGAAGAGCTGCAGACCATAGCTAAAGAGTCTCTTCTACCCTCATCAAGAGAAAGTAGCCACTGAACCATTACAGGGCAGTAGTAAACCCCTTGGACGAAGAAGAATTGTTTAATAATCAAAGTGCTGTCAGGTGTATAAGGACAGAGGAGAATCTGTAAAGAATGGGCCAGACTATTCGGTGTATATGTAGGCAAAGGGAAAGTGAACCGTAACCAGAAAGAAGGATCCAATGTAGTACTGTCTGGCCAGTCAAAAGGACCCATAACTCTCTAGCGGTAGTAACTCAACGGGCGGCTGGTACCCTGGCTAACCTACTACCTGCTACCCATCTGAGGGCTTTATTCTCAAATCTATAAATTCTGTTGGGATTTGTTTCATTGTCATAAAATGACTCATGTCTATACAGTAACACCTATCTCACCAAACAGATATAGTCTGATTTTTATATGCAATTTCAGGCGATTGGGTTTACATATTTACACTAACCTAGTCAGGGTCTTTTTTGCTTTTTTTAATCTTTCACTAAATTTTAATTCTAAAGACCCTTTATTGGAGATCATAGTTCCTAAATACTTAAATGATTGTACCGCATTTTTTCTTTCAACTTCCAATGATATTTCATCTACCATTGCACATTCCATTTTCATCATCTCTTGTTTATCTTAAGCCCAACCTTATGCGATATATCATGTATTCTGGTAAGCAAGCACTAAAAATCCTGTGGTGTTCTGCAAATAAGGTCATCATCATCAGCATACTAAAAGTCTGCTAATTTCCTATTAACAAGCCAGTCCATTTCTTCTCCACCATCTGCGACTGTTTTAAGAATTACAAAACCCCTGAGGTGAATAAACAACATGAAGTACAACACATTCCCTTGGTGTATTCCGCTGTTCACTGGAAACTCGTTTGACAGAACTCCACCAACATTAACTTCACACTTGCTATGCTCATGGATATACTCAATCAATTTCCATAACACAGGACTCTCCAGAAAATTGGCCGGTGCACACTATCAAAGGCTTTTTCATAGTCCACGAATGCCATCAAGAGTGGATTTCTATATTCTACGCATTGCTGTATATGTCTCAAAAGGAAAATTTAGTCAGTACAACTTCTACCTTTTCGAAATCCTGCATGTTCTTTTCGCAGCTTTTCTGTCTAGTCTCATAAGAATGAGCATATTATATATTTACATATCAGCTAACATAACTGTGTTGTCTCTCTAATTATTGTAATGAGTCATGTCTAATTTTTTTTTTTTTTTCATCACCACTCCTAACTTCCATCCATCAGGTTTTGCCTCTTCATACCACATTTTACAAAATAATCTTTTAAGTATAAATTTTTTGCCAATATCATTTTAGCAGTTATTCTATCGTATCCAGAAGCTTTCCATTTCTTGAGATTTTCAATGACAGTTTCGACTTCAAACACACTGAATTCATTCATGAGTACATCAAGGTCTGCATCAGTTTCAGGTGTATCAATCAAATTATTCCCTTCATATCTCATGTTCATGACCTCATTAAAGTGTTCCATCCAATCTTTTAATTTTTCCTCTTCTGCTGTTATAAAAGATCTCTCTCTCTCTCTCTCTCTCTCTCTCTCTCTCTCTCTCTCTCTCTCTCTCTCTCTCTCTCTCTCTCTCTCTTTTTATCAGTAAATACTTATTCTTCTGTGCCCTAGTAGAAATTTCAATAATAATTATATGTGAGATTCTTTACCATAGCAACCCCCTAAATGCATAGTTTGTCAGATTCTTCAGTTTTTTTCGGTCTAAATATTCGCCAGTCATTCCTGCCTTTTCTTCTGACCTTGCTATCAATAATAGAATACTTAGTATATTCATATATATATATATATATATATATATATATGTATATATATATATATATATATATATATATATATATACATATATACATATATATATGTATATATATAATTATATATATATTTATTTATCTTTATATATATACATATTTATTTATATATATGTATATACATGTATACATACATTGTATATATATATATATATATATATATATATATATATATATATATATATATATATATATATATATATATATATATATCCATTTTACGTGAACGTCCACATAAAGATACAATATTTGGTGAATAACTAAGGAAAATTAGTATAAAAAGAATTGTAAAGAATTAAATTTATTCCAATATCCGTAAAACATTTCTCAGTGAATTTTGATTAAAGCAATAAACATATTTTTCCCCAAGATTTTTATAGATAGCATATAATACAAAAATAATGAATGCTAATCCTCTCTCATCACTATCTACTAACCTTTTATAAAAATAATTAAAACATATAATTTATATGAAACGCCAAAGGTCACCTAATTCATGATTACTTTTAAAAATAATGACTTAATACACTAATCTCTAAGTTCTCCTTTAAATTATTTACAAGTAAGTCATCGTCCTAGAAAAATCATAATAATTATAATAATTCCTCTTCCTATTATATGTTCAAGCTATCATTATTATAATTTTAGTTACATTATATTCGACTCGCTTGTAGAACAACAGAAAAAGTAAACAAAGGTACCTGGTCCATAACAGCAGTTGATAAGAATAATTGGAAATTTCAAAAAAATGTATCTGCTTTCCATTCTGTGAAAACATAAAATCGGTAACATTTTAAGATGAAAAATATTGTCTTCTACGAAAAATACTAGAAAAAGACGCCAGTAGACTGAAAGTTACCAAAGCCGCTTAGAAAATGATACCTTATATTTCGTCAATTCCAGCTTCTAAAGGATTCTTGCCTTTGATTCATTTTCCGTAACTTAGATTTCCCCGCTCTTGTAACTTTTCAAATGTTCTCTCCACATTTCCATTGTCTTCAGCTCTCCCTCAGAAGAACGTATATCTTGATTTGTTTTCCCTTGATATTTACCTTTCTAGTAAATACGTAATCGGGATTAAAATTTCAAATCAATATTCTTTATCATGTTTATGTTAATGGATTATATAACTCACAGCTTGATTTTTCTTCTATTCCTAGACTTCCTGATAAAAGAACCTCATTGGGTTCATTTGAACAGATACCTTGGTTAATATTGTTATTGAGAGATTATATCCTCATAATAACACTTTTTACCTTACCGAAAAATCCTCTCTTTTACACAACATAGCCCACCTTTAGAATTATAATGAAAATCCACCTTTTTATGTTTTAAAAATCATAGAAACTTAGATTAAGACTCTCCAGTGCTGCATTCAGTCTTACCAATACAATCCTTAAACTACCAGAATTAAACTTACTATCACGGTATTCATAGCAATGGGCACTTCCCTTTCAGATTTGTATCTCTGCTAATCCAGACACTTCAATGCATTAATAGAATGTTTAAGGCCCCTTTGAATGTTGAATGAATTGTGTTTCTAATTACGCCTAAGATCATATTAGACAAGTTTTATTCATTGAAGATCTAATTTCAATGTCAAACACATATAGCATGTTTAAAATGGGCCTGGAAAGAATCACTTATGAATAAGACTAAAATTTCATATCTAATAATTTCAAGTGACTGCGAATTACACTGCTCAAAAAAAAAAAAATTGAGAGTGTATTTTCTAATGTTTTTTAAGTAAATGCCAGCATATTAAGAAATACTGTTACGGTTTTGAAGATCCTTATTTTCCTTATGACTCTAAGCATTTTAATTTAAGCTCTTTCCTTATCTTTGCTTTGAACTATAAAGTCCTTTATGCCTCGACAGTGTAGATTCATACAAGACTGCCAGATGCGTTTCTTATTCATCTTTCTATTAATGTTGTGCACTTTTATGCGTGTAGAATGTGCTAGGCGTTATTTACAGGGATATGAGGTAGCAAGGGCTATCCAGATGTTGGAGGGTGATCTTTCTCAGGGAAATATAGCTGGGTGTGTTTAAAAGTTCTATTGCTATGCTTTGGTAGCAAGAGACAGAAACTTATGGTAGGCTTCCTGGACAGGGTCACAAATGATGTACTGCCTCTAATCAGGTTTAATAATTGTTTACAAAAGCTCTACAAAACCCTCAATCAACTACTAGAAGTAACCAAATAGCATTCTATCAATCAACTCAGTCTCACAGGCGTATTAGTGGTCAGACAGCGAGGAACAGAATAAATGAAGGATGTTTGAGGAGCAGACGACTTGCACGGAGCCCAAAACTCACCCTTCAGCATCAAGCATTGAGGTACAGGCGGATATGAGTCGCTACTAGGTGGCGTGCTCGTCAAGGGAGGCGCTCATCTCTGTGCTGTAACAGGTCACCTTCTTCATTTCAGCCCATATCACAGCAGTCACGAATATTATATCTTCCTGATCCCTGGAAAATCGCACAAAGCGACTCTCCCTATTAATAAAAACAATCTGACAGAATTTCTATCCTGTCTTTTATCCTCAGAGATAAAATCAATTAACTCGATAACCAAATGTTTTGATTTACACCATACAAATCCTTACCATGGATACATAACAAAAAATTCTAAATTAAATATTATTGCTTTAAAAATTTTTAAGTACTTACCCTGTTGAAGCAATATACAAACTGAATGAACATTTAACTTAATTCAGATCATAACATCTCAACTTTATCGTCATAACATTTCTCAACAAGACGAGAAGACCTGCATACGGCGTTTAGTTACAATGGTGAAGTTGTAGAGATGATCTCTATAAAGGTTTATCTAAGTTGTAGCATGTGAAACCCTGGCAATGACCCCAGTTTGGTAGAATTATTAACGTCAAATTGAAGACTTAAACGACAAAGCTGAAAACGATATTGAGATGTTGATCTCTCACATCGCTAAATTACAACAAGTTTTTGGCAGCTGATGAGTAAAATATATAACGTATAAAGTATTCAATTGTCAAAATATGCCAGAATATGTAGGAAACCTAAAAGAAGGGATATACTTAACAATGAAGATGTCACAAAAGATTATGCTGTGTAGTTTTATAATTATAAACTTCTTGTCAACCAACCAGATTACATGTACATCTATGCCTATGCCACGCATCTAAGATTTGTAAACACATGTAAACAGACGATAAAATAATGCTTTTGATTCACGTTGGAATGTAAAATGCTCACATACCAAGTCTGTGTTCTTCCCTGCTTGAGGTTACACTCAGGCAATCTATTTTATTTTCTTTCTCTTCCTTTTGTTTTAGTGAATCCTTTATAGTCTATATATGAAAGATCCCATTTAATGTTGCTACTGTCCTTGAACTATTTCCTTTTTGTTGTTCAATACTTTTCTTGTAGTTTATTTATTTCCTTGTTTTCTTTCCTCACTTGGCTATTGTTCCCCATTGGAGCTCTTGGGCTTATAGCATCCAGCTTGTCCAACTAGAGCTGTACCTTAGGTAATAATAATAATAATAATAATAATAATAATAATAATAATAATAATAATAATAATGATAATAATAATAATAATGATAATAATAGTAATAATAATAATAATAAAAATAATAATGATAATGATAATAATAATAATATTTATAATAATACTTAGAGTATTCTCTCACCAGGAATTTCTTTCAGTTCTAACAAGGTTTTGTCACAGTATCGATTCACGTGTTGAGCATCAGCCATGGGTATAAACATACAAACACAAGCTCACACTCATATATATAAAGTAAGTATCTTATGGCCAATGCAGTATTATTAAGTCTATGGAGTACTTCTGTTTGTGAGATTTTCATAATCATACTTAATCATCCTAGTCTAAAAAAAAAAAGGCAAATAACATGACTATCAACAAAGAAAATTGAATAATGATCTTCTTTAAACCAGAAACTGGATGAAATTAAGAATATTATAGCCGTTAAAAATTCAATGGTAGAATTGGAACTGAAAAACAAATATTACATTAAATCATTAAATCAATCGTAAGTAAAAACGTTGTAAGCTTAGAAAACTGAAAGCATTAACTTAGTCGATATTGAAATGAGTTTATAGCAAAGAATTTATATCATTAGTATGTGTTTGGTAAAGTCATCAAGTTATTGTGTACAAATTGTAATTGGTCGCATAAATATCGTCCAAATAATATGATTATGTTTTTGTTATAGGCTGCTGTCAGATAGCAGGAAATCGCATCTACGGGTGGAAAAAGAAAATATTTGGTCGAGGGCCCCAAAACCCCGACTCTCAGTGTCTTTTTAACCCCCCACCCCCCCCCCCACCAAAAAAAAAAAAAAAAAGAAACCTTCCAACGACTCTGATAAACACATCTTATAAACAAATTTATGCATATATTCACATATATACATATTCATACATATGTACATATGCATACATATGTACATATACATACACACATATTTGCACATATTTCAAAGATCAGTACTTATATATTAAAGCCTAAATGCAAGTAAAAATAAAGCATATGTGCATATCAGAACTGGGCGGCCAAAATAATTAAGAGAATTGGTACACATTGCGCCGTCAACAAATAGTGTCGACTCGAAAATAGTTACAGATGGCTTCAAACTGTTAGAACCTAGATTTATATCTACTTTAGGCTCCAGAGCCTTTAAATATGCGGCTCTGTGACTATATAATAAGCTCCCACAAAACATTCGAATGATTGAAGACATTAAAGCTTTCAAGAGGAAACTGAAAATGTTCTTATTTCATGAGTCTTTTGACAGCGACGATTTAACAGTAAATGAACACAATAGGTCCTGTAGAGTGGTGTTCCCCTGCTGTATGGGACCGGAAAAGCAGCCATCAAATAAGAAAAATAAAAGAAAAGAAAAAATAGGCATATAAAAAAAGACTATTATCACAAAGCTATTTACAATATAGATATAAGGTACATAATTTCTAATATATAGGTCATATGCCCTAAATTAAGGTCTTAGATAAATCAGAATTTATGAAGCTTACAGATAGCTTTGCATTTAAATCAATCGAAGATGTATATTCGTTGTCCAGTGTTAAATTATTTTAAAAACTATCATTTATATAACTGAACAATATGATCTAATCTCTAAGAGGAACAGACATTTTCTTTTCAAGAGATTTACTTGTTTGACCGATTAGAAAATAAAAATTAACACGAGGATGTTATATACAGTAGGCCTATGCGATCTTTGCTACGGTCAGGTAAATTCATCCAGAGAGCTGTTTTCCTCGGAAATATAGAAGTGATTACGGATTTCTTTTTTCCCCTTTGATTTGAATAGAAATGCACACATGCAGCGATATTGGCTGGTTTTCCTATATACACCAGGCTTGAATCTAGTATTACGTCCCTTTATACAGTAATAAAAAAGCCTCTAATTAACTTTTCCCCTGTGCTGTAATTAGTGATAAGTCTAAAATAGTTCCCTATCTTCACTAAACTGAAATTTGAAATCTGAAAATATTGGCCCCAAGAACGCTATTCCCTCTTCCCAAACTAATAAGAGATCGAATGAACTTTAGCTTCGTTACTGACTTTGGGAAGATAACAGAAATATGAGGCATTTTAAAAAGTTAAATGTAACTGGGCACATAACCGAGAAAGTGAATGATGCCATGGTTTGAAATAAAAGACAAAGGTGAATCATTGGATTGAAGTGGACTTGAGAACATCTCTTCTACGAAATGAACTTGCTCTTAAATTAATACAAAATCAGTATACGAAATGATAAAGATTAACGCTGCTGGTTATCAAAAAAATGTAGCTACTGCATACCACAAAGAAAACATGAAATTCATTCAAATAACCATGAATTATTCTTTTATTTGGTCCAAGGAATCATTTTGTACCCTCCCATACCGTTTCTATTAAAAATGCTAGCCTGCTTGGTTATGAATAAAAAAGAAAAAAAAATTCCAATGATTCATGTGCAGATAGATGTCACTTAACTTCGTTGGAAAAAAGACAACAAATTGATTGACTCCCGAAGTAATATTGCATCATATACAGTAAAGTGAAAGTCCGCGTTGCTGAGGACATAGTTTCACGGTGTAAGGGAAAGAAATTTTTAATGGCTAGAACGGGGAAGAGGAATACCATTGCTATACTCCAGACACACGGAATTTATGCTTTTCAATGACTGAATGCAGCGTGACCCTTTCCTTTCAACGTAAATACATTAATCAAGAGTGGATCCATAAAACAGCAATGAAAAAAATAATCGTACGTCATGTTTCCTATCCCATAGGCTATTCTTTAATCTATGGTAGCTTAGCAGATGAGCACATATGGCATTCTACATCCACATTTCAATACTGAAGCAATGAAATAGGATAAGAAAGCATGGAAATATACATTGGTTAAATATATTACTGAATATAACACCATTTTTCTTAAAAAAAAAAAAAAATGCATTACGCTAAGAAAATCTGGCCTAACTGTAATGATTTTGGTGTCTTACGGAGAGGGGGCTAAAGAATAACTAAATTAGAATGAAACAAAACAAAAGAATAGAAGGAGAAAAAAGCAAAATTGGAAACAAAATTAATTAGCAAACGAGATAAGAATAATAATGATAAAAAAAAGCATATATGATGTTTGATAAAGAACCAATTTATATTGACGCATAATCCAAATCTGGATTTTAATTTGAGAATGCATAACTCAAGTGACGTAAAATCGAGGCTCAGATGTTTTTAGACCCAAACCCAAGTGGAGCTTTCAACCCATTAGTAGTTCCTTTAAGAATATCATTAATTTTTTTGTGATGCTCTTGTGTTAATGATGAAAGGCAGTGCTAATAATATTAATAATAATAATAATTATAATAATGATAATAATAATAATAATAATAATAATAATAATAATAATAATAATAATACAGGTGATAACTTTTTGCAGGAGACATAGAGCTCCTTTGTAATTTACTTATTTAACTTTGTGAATTAACATCTTTGACTTACTGAAAAGTAGTTCACGTCTTTGATTTTCCTTGAAGAAACTCTCTCTCTCTCTCTCTCTCTCTCTCTCTCTCTCTCTCTCTCTCTCTCTCTCTCTCTCTCTCTCTCTCTTTCAGAGGAGTATTTTTTGCCTTTAACAATAATCGGGATTGTAATAAAAGAAAGGCAAGGTGAATGTGATTGACTTTATTAAACAAGATAACGAGCTTATATAAAAACGGTGGAGGTCAACAATAGCCCAAAAACTTAAACAATGTGAAACGTGTATTAACAAGTTTAAACAAGTTTTTCTTTTATCAGTGCGGGAGAGAGCGAGAGATAAAAAAAAAAAACAATAGAGTTACAGTAAATGAGCGTGTATAGGCTCCCCCTAAAAGATATATACATGAAAAATAAGGTGCCCAGCCCTAGAGAAGTGGTCTGTAGACGGGTCATCTTGCTGAAGATACGCAGCTTTTGGGAGATCAATGGACACCCAGTCTTCTTTACATGAAGGATAATTAAGGAAGCATTCGGTTTGCAAAGAACGAGAAAACAGCCTATGCAAGAGGGCGTCTGCAGGCACTTGCTGGCGTGTACACAAAACCTGTGTTGCGGTTTTTAAATCTTTCTGTGTCTTCACTGGATGCTTGTATGTCTGCCAGAAGGGAGCATATTTCCCAACAGAGTGACGTAGGCAGTGGAGAATGTCGGAGGTGATTGTAGACGGAAAACATTCAGATGGAGGGACCAACAGGATCTCTAAAACCAATTCAGCTTCCGAGACATCCAAGTTGTCCTTATGAGTGGTCCTTAATACAAGGTGGATCAAGAGAAGATGAGTAAGGGTTATAGGCGGTCGCCTGATGTAGGGTGATGGCCAGGATATTCACTAATGACGTCCACAATTAAGCGGTGAAAATGGTAACCCTCTCGCTATCCACCATGAGAGTAAGGCGGAAATATATAGGGAGGATGTTGCAGTTTGCATCAGGGTGGTTTTAGGCCAATGAGTAGAACGGTCAATGACGGTAAACAGAACAGATAATAGAGTCCTTGTGATGTGGGTTGGGACCTGCTAGGCTGACTTGAAAATGAGCACACCAAAGCTGAGGTTGAGGAAAGGTGCCCACTACTGAATCCATGTGCCAACGTACTTTTGAAGTTTGGTAAGAAGTACAGATGCAGACCTAATCCTTAGCCTCCTTAGTAATATCACACCAAAAGAACTTCATCTTCAGTAGCTGTGTAGTTGATCGGCGAGATGGATGTGAGTGGCCATCATTATTTTTATTATTACTTGCTAAGCTACAACTCTACTTGGAAAAGCGGGATGCTATAAGCCCAAGAGCTCCAACAGGGAAAATAGTCCAGTGAGGAAAGGAAACATAAAATATTACAAGAACAGTAATAGTAGAATAAATATTTCCTAAATAAACTATAAAACTTTAACAAAACAGCAAGAGAAATAACATAGAATAGTGTGCCCGAGTGTACCCTCAAGCAAGAGAACTCTAACCCAAGACAGTGTAAGACCATGGTACAGAGGCTATGGCACTATCCAAGACTAGAGAACACTGGTTTGATTTTGAAGCGCACTTTTCCTAAAAGAGCTGCTTATCATAGCTAAGTAGTCTCTTTTACCCTTACAAGAGGAAAGTGGACACTGAACAGTTACAGAACAGTCGTTACCCTATGAGTGAAGAAGAATCGTTTGGTAAACTCAGTGTTGTCAGGTGTATGAAGAAAAAGGAGAATGCGTATAGAATAGGCCAGACTATTTTGTGCAAATGTAGGTAAAGGGAAAATGAACCCTAACCAGCAAAAAAAACCCCAATGTAGTGCTGTTTGGACACTCAAAAGACCCCATAACCTTCAGGCTGTAGTATATCAAATACCTTTTGGTGCTTGGGGGCAGGTATCCACAGTTTTGGCCTACTAGTACTGACATCACAGAGGAAGGTGTCATTGGAGTGATTGAGGGAGACATTTTCCTAATGGAGGAGTGTGCAGGATGTCCTGCAAGCTGGATACTACGGATCTTTTTCCTTATAATTCTGCCAAAACGTAATCCAATCCCAGGTTATTGGCAGCTCATCTCTTTCTGACAAGGCATCGGCAAAAGGGTTTCAATTTCCTAGGGATGTGTTAAAAGGTGCAGTTGTATTCAGCCACGGCTGAGAGATGTCGGCATTGACTGTAGGACCAGGTGTTGGACTGTCAGATAAAGGCATGCACCAGAAGCATGTGGTTCATGCGAATGATGAAGGGCCAACCTTCTAACAAGTAGCCAAAGTAACAGATAGCCAAATGCACTACCAGCAATTCCTGGTTGAAGGTAGAGTAGCTGGATTCCGGCTTGGACAGTATTCTACTGAATAAAGTCAAAAGGAAGAACTAACTGTTGACCACCTGGTCGATACTGCTCCAACATGTAAAATGTTGGCGTTAGCGGAGAGAGGATAGGGGCATATTGCAAAGGAAAACTGAGAGCAGCAGCAGTTAATCGGGATTCCTTACAATGCAGAGGGTCTCTACCAAAAAGGGGATGTGGCGGGATGTTGCAAGAACAACCCCCACACCCTAGAATTACTCTAACTGACAAATGTCTCAACAAAACAAACTTTCCCCTTACGTTATCATAAACTGGACTCTTACACAAAAGGGACATAAAAACAAAACATAAACTTAATATTATATTTCTTAAAACTAGAAAGCTTAATACGAAACCATTCATAATAAAAATAATAATCACACTTACAACCAATCAAAAACTTAACACTAAATATACAATAACAACCATTCAAATAATCAACAAAACCCCTAACAAAACTTAAAATTAACTGCACACCAACACCCAAATAAATATATGTGTCCATATATATTTTATAAACACCAACACTGTCGCCACACACAAGCCAACTGTCTTTTGCAGCCCACTACCACAGCTTTGAAGTCAACAGTCCACTGGGTGGTAATTTGCCTCAACTGCCTCTGTGATTGGGGTGGTAGTTATAATCATCATCATCATCATCATCATCAATCGAAATACACAGGCCTAGGTCAACAACAGTTGTGCAGTCCAAAAAGAGCATTCCAAACAAAATCAATTACAGGACAGGTCATCAACAATTAATTCCACAAAAAAAATCTCTCTCAAAGGAGTACGTCTCTCCAAGGAGGAATTACGGCTCAGAAAATAAACCAATCACTTCCACGCTGGTAATAAAGAATAATAATAATAATCCAGCATTCACACCTGCCTCTAGATCCAGTCAAATTAAAAATAATCATTCACCCAAGACATTTACCACTACCGTAACCTAACTAAAACATAAACAAACAATCTCATTTATACCAACAGTCTTTCTCACCACAAACAATAGATTCACTAACTACCTCTCTCTCTCTCTCTCTCTCTCTCTCTCTCTCTCTCTCTCTCTCTCTCTCTCTCTCTCTCTCTCTCTCTCTCTCTCTCTCTCTCTCTCTCTCTCTAAGGATTTTGCCAAAAAAAAAATAAATAAATAAATAAATAAAAATTAATCCTCCACAGGGACCCCACTTCAGGTCTTTGGTTTAACCTTGAGGGAGGCATAGGGAGGGGCAAGAGTGACAGCGATAGCTGGCAAGAACTGGTGATAATAGTTTATCATTCTTGAAGTTTTTGAGGGTCTAGGACACCCGAACACCCGATACGTTCTCAGGGAGGGGGTGGACGCCTTCAGGATTGATGCGGTGCCCTAAGAATAGTACTTCTTAGGAGGCAAAAGTACACTTGTCGCATCGGACTACAAGGCTGTTCTGTTGTAGACGGTCGAGTCAATGCGTAAGTGATGGAGGTGTTCCTCTTTGGAGGAAGAGAACAAAAGTTTGTCGTCCACATATCATATGCAAAATGGCAGTTCTCAAATAATGCAATCCACGAGCCAATGAAAAGTTTACCCACCATTGCGAAGGCCAAAACACGAGCAATTGAATGTGTATGTACTGAAGAGGGTGGTGATGGCATTCTTGGGGATGTCTTTTGGGTTCATAGACACCTGATGATACCGTGGCCAGCGAGAACAGAAGGATCTTCAACCTCACGTTACTTCATCTATAGTAGGCGCACCTGGCCATCAAACGCTGGCTACGTTATATGTTTGTGGTGAAGTGTCCAAAATACGAAGGCCTATTTTATATATATATATATATATATATATATATATATATATATATATATATATATATATATATATATATATATATATTCATATATACAGTATATGTATATTTTATATATATATATATATATATATATATATATATATATATATATATATATATTCACATATACAGTATATATATATATATATATATATATATATATATATATATGTGTGTGTGTGTGTGTGTGTGTGTTTGTATATACTGTACACAGACATATATATATATATATATATATATATATATATATATATATATATATATATATATATATATATATATATATATATATATACATATATATATATACAGTATATATATATATATATATATATATATATATATATATATATATATATATATATATATATATATATATATATATATATATACTGTATATATATATATGTATATATATATATATATATATATATATATATATATATATATATATATGTATATATATATATATATATATATAACGGATTTTGAGCGAAGCGAAAAATCTATTTTTGGGTGAGATGGCCATGTCGTCCTGATGGAAGTTTCTATAGGGTAGCTTCCTAGGGTATATTACAGCTACGGCCATATTCCCAGAGAATTTACCTTAAGGTACCAGAATTCTAACTCCTGGAGCGAGTATCCCTCGTGAAAGGGATATCGCGACATATCAGAGGATGTATTCTAGACACGTCACATGGCAATCTACATCCTGGACAGAGATTTTGTCTCGTAGGAGGTGATTGACGAGATACGAATTCGGGAAAGAAAAAGGGGAGCCGCTCCCAAGGCTTCCCTATCCCCCGATTCGTATGCGTGCCTGGCGCCAATCCTGGCGCCATCTGTATTCCTTCTAGCGTACACGAGGTGCTACAGATACTGTATGTAGGGAGGGGTCCTACAGCCCTTTCTTAGAAAGGCAAGGGCGAGTCCATCAGGACGACATGGCCATCTCACCCAAAAATAGATTTTTCGCTTCGCTCAAAATCCGTTTTTTGGGCTCAAGCCATGTCGTCCTGATGGAAGTGTACCAGAGCATTACTGTATCTGTGGATTCTCAGAACGTGCCGTACTCCCCGGAGGTAATTTTTTCCCGGTCGACTAGACCTAGAGACCTAAGATGTTACCGTTATACATCTTTTCAACTAACTATAAACTATGTTAGAGCTTCCTGCCCCCTACAGGGAAGAGTCCTACTAGACTCTGGAAAGTCTCGAAGAGTACATATATCTATGAATGAATACCAGGCAAGCTAATATAGTGGTCTCGCCCTATATTAAGTAAAGCATAGTTTGTATAGAACCACTGCGTCAATATATATTGACCAGTAATCCGCACAATACTTGTATTGGACAAAGGTTTATATCCGCATAGGAAGAAACTAATAAAACCGCCCTCGTCCCTTTATGGGACGGAGTCCTCCCATTAGGGGACTACATAAACCAATGCAACATAGCTTGCATAACAGAACAATTCTATCAGAATTATCCCAGATAAGATACATAGAATTAAAATGCTCAATTATACCAATAATTGACACAGGTGAAAGAGACGCAAGGTTCTCAAGAACAAGTTTATTGACAGATAATAAACAGACAGGTTAACAACAAATATATATATATATATATATAATATAAAAGAGGATAACCCAAAACTTTAAGCATAAGTATGATAGTAAACAGAACTTGTTTATCTGAAAGAAAAACCATTAAACACCACTTTAATAAGATACCGAGGTATCAAGTCATAAAAGTCTGTATTACAAATCAATCACATTAGCGTTAGAAACGCTCGGCACACATGTCTGAACTTATGCTAGGTTCACCTTTGAAAGAAGGAACAGTCTATATGGGCACTTGGTGCCCTCATTTAGTTTGTAGTACAGTATGTACCTACACACTCACCCTGGACTTAATCGTCCCAATTAAGACCAC
Source organism: Palaemon carinicauda (assembly GCF_036898095.1). NCBI lineage: Eukaryota > Metazoa > Arthropoda > Malacostraca > Decapoda > Palaemonidae > Palaemon > Palaemon carinicauda. Next base: position 8,782,613 of record NC_090741.1, on the reverse strand, counting down.
TGTTCCTCGCAGAGTTAAACAGTAGGGTTAACTACACGACCCACTGCTACCACAGATCTCTTAAGTTCCTCTACTTGCTTCGCATAGTGGCGAAAGAACACCCTGGAAGACTTCCAGCCCGTGTATGAACGGAGATGTTCAAAATCCATACAATTAAAGAAATTTAGGGATGAGGCAACTTTCCTCGGATCGTGACCTGCGGGTGTACTGTCAGGATCCGCTCTGCGAATAAAATATGTGATTTTCGCTCTGAGTTGATTCAGAGATAAATTTGAGCCTGATGTTTCTCCCCTGAATAGTTGACCACCCTTGAAGTCTGAAGTTCTACGAAGATAGACCTTTAGGCATTCTACTGGACATAGAGATGCATCTTCTTTCAGAGGGCAGATTCTCCAGGGACCCCACCTGTTGGTGGGTAACTCATTCTTGGCGAGAAACGTAGGATCCGGAAACAGGTTCAGATCCCCCCCATCCAGGAACTGAACACGACCTGCCTCTCTCGAGAGGGCTACGATCTCACTTACCCTGGCCCCGGACGCGAGTGCAAATAGGAAAATAACTTTTTGCGTCAAATCCTTTAACGCACATTCTTCATTGCTCAACAGGGAGGCGAAATGAAGAACTTTGTCTAAAGACCATGAGATGGGCTTTGGAGGTGCTGAAGGTCTGAGCCTAGCGCAGGCTTTCGGAACTTTATTAAAGATCTCGTTACCTAGGTCGATCTGGAAGGCAAATAAAATGGGTCTCATCAAAGCAGATTTACACACTGAAATCGTGTTAGCTGCCAACCCTTGGCCATGGAGGTGGATGAAGAAAGATAAGCAGAAGTCTGTTGAGATCTCCTGCGGATTCTTTGCCTTTACAAAGGCCACCCATTTTCTCCAAGATGACTCATATTGCCTTCTAGTCAATTTGCACTTATATTCCTCTAGGAAGTCTATGCTGGCTTTCGAAATCCCGAAACGCTTTCTCACCGCAAGGGCGAGAAAATCATGAGCTGCAGGGTCCGGGTTTTCTGTAATGAAGCGCAGACAGTCGACTTCTGGACTTGCTGGGTCAGAACTGGATGTGGTAGCGGCACGAACTTCATCTGTAGTTCCAACGCCAAGGGGAACCACATACTGTTCGGCCACTTGTGGGCCACCATTGCCGCTACCCCCTTGAAGGATCTCAGTTTGTTGAGGACCCTCAACAGAAGGTTGTGAGGAGGAAACAGATAAATCCTGGACCATCTGTTCCAGTCGAGGGACATTGCGTCCACTGCTTCCGCTAAGGGGTCCTCGTACGGGGACACGTACAGGGGCAACTTCTTGTTGTCTTTCGTCGCAAAGAGGTCTATCTGCAGTTCTGGGACTTGATTCAGAATGAAGGAGAATGATCCTGCGTCTAAGGACCATTCCGACTCTATTAGTGTGAACCTGGATAGAGCGTCCGCTGTCACATTGCGGACTCCTTGAAGGTGAACTGCCGACAGGTACCACTTCTTCTTTTCCGCCAATCGGAAAATGGCTAACATCACTTGGTTGAGAGGTGGTGACCTCGACCCTTGTCGATTCAAGCATCTCACAACCACCTCGCTGTCCATCACCAATCTTATGTGGATCGAGTGACGCGGGGAGACTTTCTTTAAGGTAAGGAGCACTGACATAGCTTCTAGAAAGTTTATATGAAAGGTCCTGAATAGCTTGGACCAAGTCCCCTGGACTTTTTTCCGATGAGAGTGACCTCCCCATCCCTCCTTTGAGGCGTCTGAGTGAATCGTCATCGACGGGGGAGGTGGCTGAAGAAGAACCGACTTCTTTAGATGTCTGGGTTGGGACCAAGGTCTGAGAAGAGTACGTAGCCGAGGCGGCACTGGTCTTCTCAGGTCTCTTCGCGCGTTTGATGCATACCTTCTCCAAACTCCGGTTGCATCCTTTAGCTGTGCTCTTAGCACTGGGTCTGTCACTGAAGCAAACTGGAGAGAGCCTAGTACCCTCTCCTGTTCGCGTCTTGATATCCTTTCGGAATCTAGAAGTCTCTTGACAGAGCCCGCTATCTCCTTCCTTTTCTTCGTCGGGATGGAGAAACTGTGTGACAAAAGGTCCCAGTGGATTCCCAGCCACTGGAACTTTTGGGATGGAGAAAGTCGAGACTTTTTTCTGTTGATCTTGAAGCCTAGGTACTCTAGGAACTGGATCACCTGACTGGAAGCTTGCAAGCATTCGGTCTCGGATGCTGCCCACACCAGCCAGTCGTCCAGGTAGGCTACTACCTGAATTCCCTTTAGGCGTAATTGTTTGAGAGCTGCGCTCGCAAGCTTCGTGAAAATCCTTGGGGCTATGTTTAGCCCGAATGGCATGGCTCTGAAGGCGTACAGTCTCCGTTGTAGCCTGAACCCTAGGTAGGGGGAGAGTCGACGGCTGATTGGAATGTGCCAATAGGCGTCTGACAAGTCTATAGAGACTGAGTATGCCCTCTTGGGCAGTAAGGTCCTTATGTGTTGCAGTGTTAGCATCTTGAATTTGCAATTCACTATGAACTTGTTGAGTGGCGACAAGTCCAGAATGACTCTGAGCATTTCCGAGTCTTTCTTGGGAACACAAAACAGCCTCCCTTGGAATTTGATGGACTTCACCTTTCGGATCACCTTTTTCTCCAACAGTTCTTGAACGTACTCCTCCAAAACGGGGGTGGAGTGTTGGAAAAACCGAAGGCACGGGGGTGGAGTGCTGTACCAGCTCCAGCCCAGTCCATTCTTGAGTAGGCTTTGGGCCCAGGGATCGAAGGTCCAGCGATCCCAAAATTTCATCAGTCTCCCTCCTACCAGTATCGTTTCACTTGGACTGCCGTCCTGAGGTCTTGCCTCCCTGACCACGACCACCTCTGAATCCCCTTCCCCTTGAGGGGCGCCTAGACGAGCCTCTGGCTGCTCCTCTAGGTTTTGCACGAAAGGAAGAAGACTGTCCTTCGAACGTTGGGGTGAATGTGGTTGACTGACCTGGCACAGCCTGGGGTACCCACTGAAAAGTAGTCGGGGTTTGTGCCACCATCTGGGGCACTGGAGGCAATGGCAATTGCAGTTGCTTGGCTGGCCGAGACGGTAGCCTAGTCCTCATATTCTTCCTCTTTGGTTGAGGACCCTCATCCGGGGAAGATTTTCTTTTGATAGCCAGGCCCCACTTCTGGAGAAGGTTTCTATTCTCCACGGCGGCCTTATCAACAACCTCTTTGACCACATCGGTAGGGAAAAGGTCTTTTCCCCAAATGTTGGAGGAGATTAACTTCCTTGGCTCGTGTCTCACCGAAGCCCCGGTGAACACGAACTCCCTGCAAGCTCTCCTTGCCTTGACGAAGCCCTAAAGGTCCTTCGTCACTGTGGCTAGGTGAGACTTAGCCACTACCATGAACATTTCATGGACCTTGGGGTCACTTGCCATCGTCTCAAGAGTAGTCTGATGAGACATTGAGGAAGCCAGTCTTTCTTTTGTCTCGAACTCTCTTCGTAAAAGAGAGTCGGACAGCTTGGGGAGGTCCTCGCCGAATTGCCGTCCGGCAATATCAGCCTCCAACTTTCCCACTGAGAATGTCAGATGGACATCCTTCCAGTCTTTGTGGTCCATAGGCAGGGCCAGCGACAAGGGTTTACACTCCTCCAGGGAGGGGCAAGGCTTGCCGGCCTCGACTGCCTTTAGGACAGCCGCAAACCCTTTCTGTAAAAAGGGGAAGGCTCTATCAGGAGAGGACACAAAAGAAGGGAGCTTCTTGCTCAATGCAGCTACCTTCGAGTTAGAGAAGCCCCTCTCTTTCATCGAGGATGAAAGTAGGGCTTGAGCCTTAGCGTGGTCCATAATAATGACCTCCTTCGGCTCTGTCTCCTCCCTTGAAGCTGGTTCTTTTCTCAGCCGGACATAGCAGTCCGGATATGATGCCTTGCTGGGCCAGAATTCTACCTCCTCTAGGGGAACTGAACCCAGCTTATCCGAGATGACGATCTTTCCAGTCGTCATCGGCATGTGCTCAGCATACCTCCATGGGTTAGCATCTGAGCATATGGGAAGGTCTTTCACATTGAGCCTTTTCCGGGGCCCATGTGATTCTGCCAGGGACTGCATACGCAGTTCCATTGCAGCCGCCTTCTCCTGATTCTCCTTCTGCATTTGTTGGATCATTCCAACAATCGAAGAGAGGGCCTGTCCCAGTTCTACTGGGAGAGCAGCCGATGTTGAGGGGATAGGCTCCGGCATCTGAACCGGAGTAGCCGACACCTCGTCGACCTCATCCTCTACGACATCCGGGGTTTGAACTTCATCCTGACCTTCTGCCAGGAGGTCTTCTTCCAAACGTTCGTCCAGGTCAGACATCCTGTCATCCAACTGGATGTCTTGCATCGCGACTGCGACTTCCACGTCCACCTGGACTTGATCTTGAGGGATCTCCTCTTGAGGCTGGGGAATCACTGCATCAGCTGATGCCTGGGGAAAAAGATACGCCCTCATCTTCTCACTTGGAAGATAAGGGCCAGAGGTGTTCTTCTTGAAGCCCCTTACCCAAGTACGAAGCTTTTCCCTTGCTATATCCCTTGATTCCGCCGTTCTAGGGGAATCAAAAGCCTCAGTAATCAGGTTAGTGCATACAGTACATACCTGAGGGTCCCAATACTGGAGATCATCCTTGGAGACAGCGCATGCTGCGTGTCTCCTACAACACTCATGTCCGCAGAGGTTCTTGCTGCGGACATTGCAGAAAACATTTCCGCACTTCGGAGGGTCCTCCTGTAAAGAGAAGAAATTTCCATGAGTATCAAGTGAACTATGTATCACTGGATATGCATAGTATAGCATAACAATTCATAAAGGAAAGACACACACTTGTGTTTCCCTCACAACCCATTGTTGCAGCCTTCCAGATAATAAAATCAAAATGGTTTATCTCTTCTAGAGTAACCAATGCAAGGTTTCCAGAGGAAACAGGTGGAGCTCACACCTAAGCAATGATTTTAAAATACTGGATAATAGACAGGGAAGAACTCAGCTTCCTATCT
>NC_090741.1:8767590-8772590 GCF_036898095.1 Palaemon carinicauda | reverse complement strand
CACATTAGCCATTTTTCGATCGCCATAGATATCGGAGAGGGGGTGGGGAGTTGGGGGGAGCAGCTGATATTTTCGGCGTGGCGTCAATAATTCCTATGGTAATAAATACATTGAAATGAGATTTTAGCTATATATAAGCTTTGTTGTTGCCCATTTCCATAATCCTACCTGCTTCAGGCATGTCCTGGCTGTCACTTTTGTTTTTAAATGACGACTTTTAGCTAAAAAACCAGTGAGTAGCCGCAAAGTGCACCTAAAGTTTTGCAGGTATCCAAATGTTTTTCTCAGGGATTGATGGGTATCATATGAACTACATTCATACTAAAGGCACAGTAGCCATTTTTTAATATCCACGAGAGGCAGATTTTCGATGGTTCCGTAAATTACTCGTAGAATACTTGGCATATATAATGAAATTATCAGGGTTTTATGGGATGGATATTTAGTTTGTCCATACCAATTTTCATGTTGATGTCTTCTATACAGAAGCCATAGAATACGTTTATTTCGGTAGGGGTTGAATGGCTATTTTTGTCCGTGGAGTAAATTGTTCCTAAAGTAATTAAAGATAAAAATATCAGGGATTGATATGAAACATAGTTTCTCTGTTCCTGCCAAATTGCGTGATAATATCTACAATTGAAAATACACAGCTATCACATAGCCTTCTTAAATATACTGTTAAATGTAGGAACACTACAGTGAACTGTGTGATAGTGAGCTACATCAACGAGGAACAATGACGATCTCATAGACAATATCCATCCCGAGTTGCAGCTCGTAGATATAGCCTCCCTCAAATACATTCTAGGCAATATACTAAATTAGACGATGAAAGATTTATAAAAAGCTTATACTCCAACATGGTATCTTATCCATCCTCATGTAATTATGTCTATCTAGGGGGTCGCATTTCAGTTCCCCTAATAAACTGGCGTGGGGGAAAAAGCTCTCATCCCAATACCCATTTCTTAACACAAACATTCTTTTTTTTTTTTATTATTATTGTTTGGTTTATCATACGGAATAGAAACAAGCACTAAGGTGTACAGTTTGCTGTCGTTGGTCACAAGACACATAGTCCTCACTCATTGGCTGCTAATACACAAATAACTTTTTTAAAAGACCTCGCCTCATAGTCAATGGGCACTTAAGGTTTCAAAGCCCCGCCTACCAAGGGCTGAACATAGAGGCCAGGCTGCTAGTGAATGGACACCTTAGAGAAGTATCTAGATGGAAACAGGAAAGTTTACATATGTTCTGTGTGTCTTGAAAATATGTATGACAGGAAACAAAGATTAGTCTATTGTTTGAGAAAAAGAGGAGTACCAGAGAAGATGGTAAGGCCAGTAAGGATGATGTATATGAGGGCCAAAATCCCCATACAAACAAAATAAATCATTTTCTGTGAAGGTTGGCTTCCATCAGGCGTCCATTCCTCTTCATTGTTTAAAAGAGCTTAGATGAAGACTGGGAGATCTACTGATAGAATATTACTAATGGAAAGGAGGGAGAGTCAAGATATAAGAAGAATGTGTAGTACTGTATATGTAATGCAAAAGATAAAACTAGAGAAACTCATCTGAGATATTAGGGCCATTTAGTAAGAAGGGAGGAGGTAGTACCAATGGAGAAAGCTATGAATATGGGGCATCCGATGATCAGATGGATGGATGTGGTGATGTGGGATATGGGTGGAGTAGTACTGAGAGAAGAAGGTGGATGGGATAAAAATTAATATTGAAAATTTACTTGAGCGGCCAAGGATGCTGTACAGTCGGACTAATGATATCGAAAGAAGATGGTTTTATCAATTATTAATATTTTACGCTGTTTTCATATAGCAAGTTTTACTTTTGTTTAAACATGAATCTTTATCCTAAGGTACATATGCATATCAAATTAAAAGCCAAATTTATTTAAACTACGAAATAATTTGCTCTTCATAAAGTCATGAATACGTCATAGAATAGCAGTTGATAAATTGGGTCTTCTTTCCTTCAATAATTACAATTTCTTACTAATATCCCTTAACATATAAGCTTTCTGTGTTTTATAGTTTTATGTATTTTTCCAGTAACTAGGAACAACGGAAATTAAACTTGCCCAACAGGATATTGTATGCATATTATCCTACGTTTCGAATGTTTTTCTATATCATCCACGAAACCAAGAATTCATTATATTCTGCATCCCTAATCTGGTCGAAATACCGTAAAATAAATAAGCCAGAATATATATATACACACACATATATATATATATATATATATATATATATATATATATATATATATATATATATATATATATATAGTGTATATATATATATATATATATATATATATATATATATATATATATATATATATATATATATGTGTGTGTGTGTGTGTGTGCGTGTGCGTGTGTTCATGGGTGCATATGTCCTAAGCATAATCAAGTTGGTGACACCCTTGGATGACCCCTTTGCGGATATATTGGAACTAATTAAAAAAGGCTGTCATACACAAACAACCGGCCCCAAACAATTCATATCTCGGAGATTATTTGGTTAATGTACTATAGATAATGTAAATGTATATATCTATAGCTTTGACATTATCTAGTTACTATACATAGGGTTTGTGATGCTTATAGCAAATCATTAACCTTTAAATTGAAGTTATGTAAATTCTACATTCAATGTTTTGCTGAATACGGAGTGACCCTTTTCATCAGTTTTTTGTTTTTTGTAACAATGACTGGCATTACAAAAGTCTTTATCTTTTCTTTAAATTATAATGTTTATGAACAAGATGCCTGAGTTAAACATACAATGACACATTAATGACACAAAAAGGGACATCCCCATACTGTATACTAGAACTAGCTGGAATATCTGTTGTTTGTATTTGAATGTATACAAAATTTTCTCAGATAACTTAATAACAATCAGTAAAATCCATTATTTTCATTTCCCTCTAATCTTGACTATTTTTATGATGGCCACAGTATAGAATAAAAGTCATTGCTTGATAACACAGCGGTCATTCATGTAAACTGTAAAAGAAAATTTAATTCCTAAAAGCTAGATCAAGCTATGAAGCGAACAGTAACTAAATCAGAGTGTTTAGAAAAAGGATGTTGAGTAAACAAAGACTCAAAGTAATTATGCTTCAAATTTTAGTGAGGATGTACCCCAGTGTATGTTTTGTGATAGCGGCATTACAGAAAAATATATGAAGACATCAACAGCTGACAAAGATGTTACTTTTTGGATTTTTACCACATAAATACCCAACTCCCAACTGTACAATCATATAAATTTGCTGAAAGGATGAGAGGACAGACTAATAGCACCGGGTTTGTCCTGTTTACCCCGATACACGTTAATGATTGGCCGGATTGTGCCCATCTCGGTCACATCAGTGTGCTAGTCCTCTATGTGTATGGCCTACTTAACATTGAATAACAAAGTACTTACGACAAGGCCTTGCAGCATAGATGAATTAGAATCATACAACCATCAAGAAGGGGACACGAACATGTTCCTTCACTTGAATCATGCATCTCAAGACATACGCAATAAGGCCTGCTTGAAGACATTGGACACAAATATCATGTGTATTGCTTTCTCAGTATTCCCTGAACTAGTATTAACAGAACTTTGGTTAGCGTTTGGGATGGGAAAGAACTTCCAGTATTTGCCAATCCACCAGATGAGCCCTAATATGGGCCAAGTGTTGACCTTCTTCAATGCACTGATGGGTTCCAACACTACTTCATACTTTGCAACAGTTGGAAAGTAGAAAGTAAGGGAATTGTGCAGTATGTATATGAAACTTGCAAGCAGTTTGCTCATATGCTTACAAATCCTAATTGCTTTACTAAGGACTCAACAGCAATGCAGACTATTGAAAATCTTGTGGAGCTATTAATGTGAACTGGATTCCTCTCATCCAAACAGCTTTATATCAACATGCAAGACATACTACTATCCAGGAAGCCTTTATCTAAAACCAGGTACTACAGCTGTACCAAGAGATTCCTGACGCTGTTAACTGGGGATATAGGGAAGGATTGTTTTCAGGTTAAATAACTGAGGATAACTGTTGAATAACTCTTGAAGATATCAGTAAGGCATGCATGAGTCTTCGACTATGGATGAAAAGAAAATCATACATAGTTAACTGCAAATGTTAAAAGACAAACTCACATTGGACCTCTTTATGTAACTGTTAATTTGTTTGAAGCAATAATGATGATTCCAAATAATTTTCTCACTATCTTGATTTGTATGGTACATATATGATGCATTTATGAAAAGCGTTATATACAACTTTATATATCATGAAGGTGCTCTGTGGTAATGTTTTCAATATATATATTTCATTTATTTTTACAGTGTATATTTTTCTATGTTCGGTATCCCAGTATATAGAAGTCCTTTTCCAATGGGCAGAGGTGGGGAGAAATAGGGATGGTATAATGCAGGATGAGTTAGGTCCTTATCACGCACTCTCATTACAAACAATTAGTTAAAACAGTATTAATTTTCAAACGAATAGTGTGGATGAAACGCACTAGTTTTCGGAATTTTCTTTTGCAAACAGCTTGGTAAACAATTACATTTATACGGCAGGCAATATACTTTCTGCGTATAGTATTAGGTGAATAAATATTTATTCACAGTGGGCATTCAAAATGTTCTAAACTAAATTACACATCGATTTTTATAGAGTAATGCTTTATAGATGTTCTAAAACATACATATATCAAATAAATAACATTAAAACTATAGGAATAGACGTTTAAATCCTCTAGATAGGAAAAATAGTCATCAGGATATGAATTGTTTGGACATGGGAATATGGTGGCCATTTTGGATAGGCTCCAAAATGGCCGCCTCATACCAAATTTCACAATTTCTGCCACCACTGAACGATGTCACTAAATTTCTCGACAACTCAGCATACAGTAAAGTATATATAATCTTGCACACACATGCAAACATGTAT
>NC_090741.1:8717590-8760090 GCF_036898095.1 Palaemon carinicauda | reverse complement strand
TGAAGCTACTCACAGCTCTGGTAACTGCTTGGACCTCGTGTACACCGACTACCCCGGCGTTATAACAAGTAATGGTTGGTTCTCCAGGTGAGATATCTGATCAAGCCTTGATTTCATTAGAAGGCTGTCCCTATACACCACACTCATGTAAGATATATATAAAATCTCAAGCAGAATGAAATGACATTTTGAATGAACTTTTTACTTGAATTAATCACAATTGTATAACAGTATTAACAGTATTAATCCTGTAGTTACTTTAAATGAAAATCTAGTCAACATGATTGATAGGCGTACCCCTACGTGTGTGTTAAGGTACCTAGTGAAATAAAAACCAAGGTTTAATGATGATTGTAGACGTATTTATTTGAAGAACCAGGACACCAATGATCTTTGTAATGCTAACAGATCATTTTTGACTTAGAATAACTATACTCAGTTTAATGCTTTTGCTAAGAGAGTTAATGCTTCAGCTGAAAAGGAATACAATTTAATAAAAAAAAAAGGCATTTTGTGGTACAACCAAGGAACATAAGTGGTGGGCCATCTTTAAATCTGCCTTTTTTGTGTAGATGCAACAGTTCCTCCTTTACTTAAACCAGATGGCTCTGTCACTCACTGTAAAAAAGAAAAGGCAACACTTTTGACTGATGTGTTAGACACTAAGGTGAGTAATAAGAAACTTGATCTTCCTCATTCCTATTGTCCTGGGGATAACCTCACTAGTTTAGCTTTTAGATCACGGAAAATTGAAGTTCTCTTGATGGACTTCGATGTTTATGGAGATGTAGAGCCAAATGACATTTTCTTTGGTTTTATATAAAAACTGCAGATTTCTTAACTCCAAAGTTATCTGCTATTATGTGCAAGTTGGCAAGAAGAGAGGATTTTAGCACTTGGAGAACTGATAATGTTATTTCACTGATCACCACATAATTTTCATATATACCACATTATTTCAATTTTTTCAACGTCTTTTGGCGAACCGTTTAAATAGGTTTGCTGAAAGTAATCATCTGTTCCTTAGTTAGTATTTTGGTTTTCGTAAAGGCCTTGGAGGTAATGATACTCTTCTAACAATCTCCAATGCGGTTCAGAAATCCCTTGATTGTGGTCAGGATATGATTGGCCTTGATTTTAGTGCTACCTTTGAACGTGTTAATCATGAGATCCTCGTTTTCAAACTCAAACAGCTTGGAGTGGGTGGGTCTTTTCTTAGCATCATCATTGAATTTTTAAGTAATATATCTCAAAGAGTTTTTGTTGATAGGTACCATAGTGAGTATAGAAATGTGATATCTAGTGCTCCTCGGTGTTCTCAACCCGTTACTTTCCATACTAAATGCACATGACATATGGATTGGCCTAGAAGACAAGCTCGTTGCATCTGCAGATGATGCTACTCTCCTTGCATCAATTCCATAGCCTGAATGTAGATCTGTGGTTGATGAATCCCCTAATAGAGATCTAGCTAAAATTAGTGCATAGTGCAAATTATGAGACATGAAGTGGAAACCTGAAAAAAAAAAAAAAAAACTCAAAGTATGATTATTTGTAGGTCAAGGAAAGTTGCACCTCAACATCCGGATCTCAGCATCTATAATGTTTCTTTAACTCTGTATGACTCTTAGAATTCTAGGTGTGATTTTCTACAGTAAATTTACTTTGAGGAACACATTAGGTCTGTGTCTTCTTCAATTACACAAAAAAAATGGCTTATTGAGAAAGTCTTGTAAGATTGTCGGTGAACATTCTGTTTTAAACAAGAGTTTTAATTCTTTCAGTACCACCGCCAACAAAGTTGGGAGGAAGTTATGTTTTCGCACCTATGTGTTTGTGTGCCTGTGTATTTGTATGTGGGCACCTTACCGACCACTATTTCAATCTTAAAGTAATGAAACTTGCAGGCATAAACTTCCATGTAAAATTCTGGGAATTATTAAATTTTGGAAGGTCATGGCCAAAGGTTAAGGTCACGGTCAAGCAAAATGTCCAATTCACGTAATCTGCTATAAGTTTGGACATCGTTGTCACAGAGACTTCAAACTTGGTTTATATTTGAGTGTATGAAAATTCACCCCAATTAATACATGTTAAGGTCAAAGGTCAACACGAGTCCAAGGTCAAGATCAAGCAAAAGTTCAAATTCTGGTCATCAACCATATGGCCACAGTCTTAATCGTAAAGTAACGAAACTTGCAGGAATTAGAAACTGGCATTTAAGAGCTGGAAATTATTAAATTTGGAAGTTCAAAGGTCATGGTCACGGTCGAGCAAAAGGTCCAAAATCAGTCCAAAAGATCGAAAGATACGCTGCCCTGGCCAAGGTCTGCAGTCTACTGAGGGCCACTATAGTTCTCCCTTGTTTCGAGCATTGTTCTCCTGTGTGGTATTCAGCTGCTGATTCTCATCTTTATTTATTGGACAGGAACTTACGGTCTAATAAATCACTTATTCCTAATCTAGATATTAATTTCTCTTACCATTATCATTATTATTATTATTATTATTATTACTTGCTAAGCTACGATTCTAGCTGGAAAAGCAGGATGCTATAAGCCCAGTGGCTCCAACAGGGAAAATAGCTCAGTGAGGAAAGGATACAAGGAAAAATAAAGTATTTTAAGAGCATCAATATTAGAATAAATATCACTTTATAAACTATAAAAACTTTAACAAAACAAGAAGAAGAGAAATAAGATATAGGATAGAACAGTGTGCCCAAGTGTACCCTCAAGCAAGAGAACTCTAACCCAAGACAGTGGAAGACCATGGTACAGAGGCTATGGCCCTACCCAAGATTAGAGAACAATGGTTTGATTTTGGAGTGTCCTTCTCCTAGAAGAACTGCTTACCATAGCTAAAGAGTCTCTTCTACCCTTACCAAGCGGAAAGTGGACACTGAACAATTACAGTGCAGTAAGAAAAATTGTTTGGTAATCTCAGTGTTGTCAGGTGTATGAGGACAGAGGAGAATATGTAAAGAATAGGCCAGACTATTCGGTGTGTGATTGTGTAGGCAAAGGGAAAATGCACCGTAACTAGAGAGAAGGATCCAATGTAGTACTGTCTGGCCAGTCAAAAGAGCCCATAACTCTCTAGTGGTAGTATCTCAACGGGTGGCTGGTGCCCTGGCCAACCTACTACCTACCTACCATCGCTCAATTAGTTCGTTATGGATATTGCATAAGTTTTTTTTTTCTTTATATTTCTGACCATCCATTACATTTACATCTTCCTGGACATTACCATTCTAGGTATACACTTAATTCCAATAGCCCGGACTTCTCCATCATGAGGTTCAGTACTACACAGTATTCTATAGCATTTATTCTAGTAATGACCAAGTTATAGAATGAACTTCCTAATCGAGTAATTGAATCAGTAGAACTTCAAAGTTCAAACTTGCAGCAAATGTTTTCATGTTGAACAGTCGGACATAAGCCTTTTTATAGTTGATATATAACAATTCTGTTTAAATGTTGTTAATGTTATTAAAAATATCTTACTTTCATTGTTCTTTATGTAATTTATTTATTTCCGTATTTCTTTTCAAACCGAGTTATTTTCCATGTTAGATCCTTTGGGATCATAGTATCCTGCTTTTCCAACTAGGGTTGTAGCTTGGCTAATAATAATAATAATAATAATAATAATAATAATAATAATAATAATAATAATAATAATAATAATAATAATAATGATTATTATTATTATTATTATCATAATCATAATAATAATAATAATAATAATAATAATAATAATAATAATAATAATGATTATTATTATTATTATTATTATAATAATAATAATAATAATCACTATCGAGCCCATTAAAAACAACTATTTATGAAACATTATATTACATTGTACAGGATGATAGTGGATGATTTAGGTGGAATCAAAATATTGGAGTACATTAATGGAAATATTTTAGACTGAAATTCGGAGAAGATACTTTTAAGATTATGCTAATCCCAACATTTCATGTATTTGATATCTTTTCTTTAAAACATTCCCAACTAACTCTGCCAGAGGGATAGGATATATTTTTAGTTTATATCAATTATTACCTCCAACGAGTAGGTTTTGCTTTTGTACGTTTTGTTTGTATAATTGTCAGTTTTGTAAGTCAGAAATTTCAGTGTAATTTTTCAGGAAATGTAAGAGAAAAAATAATCTGTAATTGGCTGAAATGCATTAGCATTTAGGAGAGATATAACGTACATTTAAGTGAACAAATTCTTCGGTTGATGGTTCTGACCAGCAACAGTGAAGATTTGTAGGGTAGACAAATCTCTGAGGAAAACGCACAAAGTAATAAAAGGTTATTAAAGAAGTCTCTCTCTCTCTCTCTCTCTCTCTCTCTCTCTCTCTCTCTCTCTCTCTCTCTCTCTCTCTCTCTCTCTCTCAAACTTATGAACACTTCCTAACTTAAGTTTCTCCTGCTTCTAATTAGGGATATTTTAAGGGTTATTTATTACCAAATTTTCTAGAGTAGAACTTCAGCGATTGTAAACTAAATGAGTCTTTGACTATTTATCATCCAATATTACATTAATGCATATGAAATTTTTTAGGCATTCGGTAATTACTAAGGTATTCTTTTTTTATACAAAGAAGCAACATTATTTACAGTCCACATTACATACACAGGAGTAAGGTTGTCTATATACAGGATAATTTTTGGACAAAGACAGGTATATTTTATGCATATAACAATTCTACCAATATATATATATATATATATATATATATATATATATATATATATATATATATATATATATATATATATATATACATATATATTCATCGTGCAACTTGATTTTCTTTAAAAACATTGTTTTCATTGTTCTTATACCATGACCCATATCTAGACAGAATAGAGAACTAATATTTGTCATAATAGAAGTGTGTAACAATGAAACTAGAATTCCCAATGATGATAATTGTTTCTGAGCCAACAAAGTTTGAGAAAGCAACTGTTAAGTGACTTTCTAGATCTCCAAACGACGTACTTCGTCATTAACCGGCCTATTGTTTCTCGATATCAAGACAATTGTTCATGTCAATAACAAGGTAAAATGTGAATCTTATTTGCATTTCTTCTCCTAAACACAAAATTCTGTGTCGCTGTTTTAGCTTAAACCCTCCGCTGGAAGTTTTAACTACGATATATTGAAAAATATATGACAAACAGCAGGCATTAGGAAATCTGCTGGGACAATCAAACAATACCCTGGAAGCAATACAATTCTGAATAAATGTTTATTTATGGGTTTGGGTAAATATATATATATATATATATATATATATATATATATATATATATATATATATATATATATATATATATATATATATATATATATATATATATATATATATGCATGTTGAAGTTGTAGAATAAACTTTAGTTTTTTCCGACATTTAGGAAAGATTTTTTTTACCGATATTCTCTGGGACAGTATCCTAGCAAAATAATCGTCCTTTTTTTGCTAGTAATGAATTGCAAATCCCTTAATTATGGATTTAAAAGCTATTTGTAATATTTGTTATTGGATGTTCTATAACCTGTTATTTCAGATAGGCTTAAAAGTCTTCGAAGGAAAGTGTAAATCAGGATTTATGTGAAAGAATATGGAGAGACCTTCGAGAAAGCCAGACATTACAAAGCCCATACTGCAAATCAAGAAACCTTCTATCTAAATGCATTTATTTATTGATAGAATGTATATATATATATATATATATATATATATATATATATATATATATATATATATATACATATATATATATATATATGTGTGTGTGTGTGTGTGTGTGTGTGTGTCAGAAATAACTAACAAATAAAATGTTTCAACCATACATAAATAAGTGTGTTGAACGTTAGGGCAAAACAGTTTCAACGTATTTACAGTACATGCTTAGTAACTTTGATTTCACACAACTGTAAGAAATAACATACGCAATTGAATGGAAATGGAAATTATTGACATATTTGATTCTCTCACAAAATGTATGCAGTTAACTTTGCGGTTTTTTAAGTCAGAAATGGTTACATTACGTCGAGTTTCATCTGGCGTAAATACTCGTAATTTTATAGTAGAGAATTGATCATAATTCAATAGCTACTAGTTTAGCACCTCGGTCTCGCGAAATTACAACACCCCCTGATGAACCTTGAAGCTGTAACCACCAATAGTATTTTTCATTTCCTTTTTTCTTTAAAAAAAGACTACTGATTTCTTAGTTCCTTACGTTGTTTGTTATTAATCAAGAAGAGGTTCTTTTTCTATTTGTGTTAGAATTTGTGAATGTTACTCCTTCGGGTAAATGTTTTTGTTGTGACTATAGCCTTGACAATTTCTACTGAATTCCCATAACTCCCATATTATATAAAGGTTTTAAAGTGTTATGGAATAATATGATTTCCTGTTCACAATTTTCCAATGTTGTACAAAAATCTCTTAATTGTGGTCAGGAAGTTCGTATGACTGGACTGGCCTTGATTTTAGTTCTGCCTTTGATCGTGTTAATCATGAGACCATTATTTTAAAATTTAAATTGTTGCGAGTGGGAGGGTCTTTTCTTAGCTTGGTTATTGAATTTCTAAAGTAATGTATTTCAAATAGTCGTCCTTAATTTACACGATAGTAATTATTATTATTATTATTATTATTATTATTATTATTATTATTATTATTATTATTATTATTTGCTTACAAGACCACGCACTCCATTTACTCCCAAATTATGCAGTCCTGCAGCTCTCCTTTTCTTGTACAGTAATTAAGAGGTTCTTTAGATGCTGGAAAAGCCAAAAATGGCAAGATATGTTGAGCGAGTGGGGAAAGGGGTCATAAAAAAGAAACTAGCCTGGTTTCCTCACTAATCGATCTGGAACTGACATCCCCAATAGAGAAAAGCTAACATTAGTTTGTGATGCTAGCTTACATAAACAGAAGTTCATGATTCCAGCGTACTAAATGAAAAGTTGAGTAATTACTCGTAAGTGTCACTATTTGTGAATTGATTATTTCATAGACAATTTTGAGTAATTACGCAATTTTTAATTTAGTAAATAATTTGAATATTTATCAAATGTACGCTGGCATCACAAACTTCTAGGTTGACTATATTGACGATGTCAGTTTCAGGTCATTTAGTGACGAAACAAAGTTAGTTATTTTTTTCATAACTCCCTCCCCCCGTAACTTGCTAAACATATCTTGCCATTTTTGGCTTTCCCAGCATCTAAAGAACCTCCCAATTACTGTACAAGAAAAGAAGAGCTGCATGACTGCATAATTTGGGAGTAATTAGAGAGGTGGTATTGTAAATAATTACATTATTATTATTATTATTATTATTATTATTATTATTATTATTATTACTATTATTATTATTATTATTATTATTATTATTATTATTATTATTATTATTATTTCTTGCTACATAAAATAGAAAATATTTTTCTATAATTTATTAGGAGACAATTACTTACAAATCACACGCATGCAAGAAATTTTTCTCCTTAAAACCAGGAAATGAGACATGATCGTTAACATAAAGATAACAGAAGTTTTGAAATTTTTTAGAAAATTTTCCATAAGTGATATTTTTGGATAAGTCGAGTTGAAATGATGTTATCATGTAAGGAAAACTAATTTAGTTTGAGTATTGTATATTCTTGTATCAAAGAACTCTTTGTGTTACTTATAAAAAACATACGAGATGATATAAAGAAAAAGATAGAGTGGTTAAAATAAGGAGCAAACGTTCGTTCTCGAGGAATTCTATTCATATTAAAAACTGAAAACTGTTTTGATATTTTTTTCTAAAAGCCTGAATACACACACAAACACACACACACACACACAAATATATATATATATATATATATATATATATATATATATATATATACATATATATATATATAAATATATATATATATATATATATATATATATATATGTGTGTGTGTATATATATATATATATATATATATATATATATATATATATATATATATATATATATATATATATATATATGTATATATATACATATATACATATATATACATGTGTATATATATATATATATATATATATATATATACATATATACATATATATACATACATATATATATATATATATATATATATATATATATATATATATATATTCATATATCTTGACAAGAAATATACGCCAGAAATGTGGAAGGAGTTTCTATTGGCCAATCAGGGGATTACGATAATTCACAGTCTGGTCTGACATTGTACGCAAATGGAATAAATGCCTGACAGCTCTCTCCTTATGTCTTCTATGACACAGCGGCTGTAGGTAATTTCAAAAGCTTCAGCCTCATGGCATGGCCTGCAATGATTGATATAAAGGACTTGTTTTGCCT
This sequence comes from Palaemon carinicauda, assembly GCF_036898095.1. Classification (NCBI taxonomy): domain Eukaryota; kingdom Metazoa; phylum Arthropoda; class Malacostraca; order Decapoda; family Palaemonidae; genus Palaemon; species Palaemon carinicauda. The sequence goes on along the minus strand of NC_090741.1, from coordinate 8,751,660 downwards.
GGTGTCCATAATAGTCTTATGAACTAGAATATGGGTATCTCAGCATACATTGATATATCCTGTATGAGGCAGCAAGTGAGATGTGTTAATTTGTGGCCTATTAGTAGCGTCCTCGCCTGGTGATTGCCAAACTGGGTTTAGAGTTCCATCCAAACTCTTTAAGTTCCCCTGGTCTCTGCAACCTTACCATCCTTGTGAGCTAAAGATGGGTAGATTGGGGGAGTTTATAGGTCTATCTACTGTGTAATCAGCAGCCATTGCCTGGCCCTTCATGGTCCTAGCTTGGATAGATAGGGGGCTTTGGCGCTGATCTTATGTAATAAGGTCAGTCTCTGAGGCACTGTCCTGCTTGATAGGGCAATGTCACTGTCCCTTGCCTCTGCCATTCATGAGCGGCCTTTAAGCCTGTAAACTAACATGTATAATCATTTGTTTGAAAAAATGAGGGGGAAGGGGAAACAGCGTCAACATTAACCAACTCATAATCATGAAAGGAAATTAATATTATGCAGCTATAGCTTAGGCTAATTCGTAACTTCATGTTTCATTTTTTTCTAGATCTCATAATAATGTATCATAAGCTTGAAGACTATAAGGTGCCATTTTTTCTGAACTATAAAATATTATGAAGTTTAAGATGCACAAACAAAAAAGCGGGTACCTTCGCAAGCAAATATGATGTACTTACAAAGTATACAATATGGAAGGAATTAATTCACTTAAAGTAAGTTAGTATGAATAAGCTCTGAATACAAGGAATGATCAATCTTGTGATGTTTTGAAGATGTGGTACATTTCTTATGAACAAAAAATACTTGATATCGGATTATCTCTTTAGTGGCTTACTTCTTGCGTGTGTGTGTGTGTCCTTGCATCAGCCCTTGAAGCGCTTTTATCCGTGTCACCTTCTTCTTCCAGAGAATCTCCTTCATCGATTCCGACCAATCTTTCGTCATTCGGAGGCCCGTTTATCAAGTCAAATTCAATAGACTTGACACCACGAATCCTATTCAGTGCAACGAACCGTAATTTGTATTTGACGAAGGATCGCTCCGACAGAATCTTACTTAACATCTAGCCAGAGAGAGAGAGAGAGAGAGAGAGAGAGAGAGAGAGGGGGAGTTCTTGTTTGTAAGGTAATTGCAATCAATTTTATCTACCATCTTAGATCTTTTTTCAACAGGAATAAATTATAATGTAATAAGAAAAAATATATAGGATTTTTTTCTATATCATACATCTTTATTTCCATATCATCAAGTTATAATCATTGCCTTGACCATATTGGACTAAACGTCAGCTAAGAGTTCATAACTTACTATAAAATCGCTGATAATCGTCAATAATATCCAGAATTTTATTCTCTTCTATTGCCCACAATTTTTTTTTCTTATCTTTCATCTTCCCATCTTTGTCTTTCCCTTGGTATTATCCTTCATACTTCCTCTTTGTCTTATTCACAATTCCTCCATTCCAATCTTCCGTTTACCTCATCAAGTTGATTCCTTTGGGGACCGTTAATTGCCACCTGCTGTTCTGCCCAGACTTTCATTAGCTTGAAATGTAGACTGCTGAGATCCAATCTCCTTTTGTATAACTACTCGGTATCTTACCTTTCGTCGAGTCGGGGGAGGGGGAGTAGTCATGCCCTAGGGAGAGGGGTACCACCAGAGGTACACTAGATAACCACAAATGTCGTGTTGTAGGTGAGAAAAGGGGACGGTTGGGGAAGGGTTGAATATGTGTGTATGTGTCTTAGTGTGCGTATGCGTGTGTGTACATATTTATCTAAATATTTAGCCGTCATTTTTGACGGACTACGTATACTGGTGATATATAATGTAATATTACTTTACTTACTTTACTTTGATGGCTGCTTTTCCGGTCCCATACAACAGGGGAACCCCACTCTCTACGGCACCTCCACTGTCGATTTACCTTGTTCGTTCACAGTATTTATCTTTTCATGTCACATATTGTTCATTTACTGTTAAATCGTCACTGTCAAACGACTCATGAAATAAGAAAGTCTTCAGTTTTCTCTTGAAAGCCTTAATGTCTCCAATCATTTGAATGTTTCGTGGGAGCTTATGATATAGTCTCGGTGCCGCATATTTAAAGGCTCTGGAGCCCAAAGTGGACATAAATCTAGGTTCCAACAGTTTGAAGCCATCTGTAACTATTCTTGTGTCGACGCAATTTGTTGGCTGCGCAATGTGTACCAATTCTCTTACGTATTTTGGACGACCGGTTCTGATAACTTGGTGGGTTATTGTACATATTTTTAATTCAATTCTCACTTTAATCGGCAGCTAGTGTAAATTAATTAGTATAGGGGTGATCCTTTCTCTAGGTGGGACACCTTTTATCAGTCTTGCTCCTCAGTTTATTATGTTTTGTAATTTCTTAAGTTGGACTCTTGGTAAATTGTAGTAGATAGAGTTGCAGTAGTCAATCCTGGTAATAACACAGTTTATCACAAGTTTCTTAACAGAATTTTCGTCCAGGTACTTTTTTATAAACGCAATATTTCTTAGATGATAACCAGCAGGTTTTATTACATTATTCATTTTGGCATTTAGAGATAGATTACAGTCAAGAAATACACCTAGATCTCGAACTTTACTAGATATCGGCACCGTGTTCATCTGAATATCTGCTAACTTTCTAACGCTGTCTCTTGCCCACCACCATGAATTCAGTTTTGTTGTTATTTAATTTTAGTTGTTTAAATGTCATCCATTCTCTAACACTATCAAGGATTCAGTTTAGAGATTCAGTAGTGTCATGTATATCATTTATAGAGAAGTAAAATTGTGTGTCATCTGCAAATAGTTCAAGTTTCCAATTTGTACACAGTAATTTCTACCAACCAAGTAGTCTTTTGGGTATTCGAAAGCTTTATCTTCAACGCCGACGGACCGTAGATCATTTAGTAGCAGTTCAGGCACAGCTGTATCAAAAGCAGCACTGGAATCGAGCAATATTAAAATACGACATTTATTTTCATCCATCATTTCTAACATATCAGAGCAGATGGCTGTCTCCGTAGAGTATAGTTTTCTGTAAGCAGATTGGTTGTCAAGCAAAGCTTTTATTACTTCTAAGTGGCTGACTAGTTGTTCAAGAATTACATATTCATGTACTTTTGAGACAAAGGATAGATTTGAAATAGGTCTATATGATCTTAATTCCTGGTGGTACAGTGCATTTTTCAGAACTTGTGTGACTATAGCCATTTTTTTCAGATTTAGGAAACTTACATTCATCAATGCTTGCATTTGCTATTCTCATTACTATTTCGGCTAGACTAGAAAAGTCTCTCTCTCCAATTACTTCAGATATTGGCATAGGATCGATTGGGCGGTTTGTTTTCTTTGCTCTCTTGATAATTCTGGTGATGTCATCTTGTGTTATGTTGTTAAATCGTATTAATTCTGTCTGTGTGCCTGGTGTCTCATTAATCTGATGTTAAGTATTTATAAATGACCTGGTTATGTTTTCAATTTTGTTTCTAAAGAATAATAGAAAATTATTTGCTATTTCCTGGTCACTGTATCCATCAGGTAGCTTCTTTTCTTTTATATTTCCAATTATACCATTTAGGAGACGAAATAACTTATTTATGTCTGCTGCGGCTTCGAGGATCTTTCTCTTCTAGTATTCACTTTTTTTCTCTTCTTAGTAGGTAGTTACATTGACACGCAGCAGTTTTGTATTCTACCCAAGTACTTTTAGTTTTTAACCTATTCCACTTTCTTTCTTTACGTCTTTTTTCCCTCTTTTTTCCCAAAGTCTTTCAATCAAACCAAGGAGATTGATCTTTTACGGTTAGTGTCTTTTCCATTGGTGGGCACATGGTATCATATTCACTTTTACTCACTTTATTGTAAGTGGTCATAAGACAGTTAGCACACTTAGCTCCTAACAGTCGGTCATCATGATCACAGGGAATGTTGATAGCATCATTTATTTTCTTTGTAACTTCTTCAATAAATACAGTAGGAGAAAAATTTCATTTATGTCTAAAGTTTATTTTCTTTACTAATGTATGTTTCTGTAGAGGTAGACTAAACGTAGTAAGTTTGTGTACCGGGGAAATAGTACATATCTCTTCGACTTTTATATCAGACACAATATTATTCATGTCATCACTTATAATTAAGTCTAGTGTATGACCAGTTGAAGTAGTTATGCAGTCGACATTATTCAATAGTCGATATGATTCTAGTAACTCACTAATGGCAAAGCGTCAGGATTTAATGCGTCATCCATCCTTAAGTGTCCACAGATAACTAATTCGTTTTTTTCCATGACAATCATCTCAAGGAGAGCACCGAATTCTTCAAAAAAATACTATAGTTTGTTCTAGGAGTTTTAAAGATTGTTACAAAGGATATTCTTCTATTTTTTTGGCGTAAATTTTATTTCAATATATTCAAAGCTTGTTACACTAATTCTTTTCAACGTTTTGAGATTTGAGTAACTTTTATGAATAAAGAATCCGACACGCCCACCAGACCTACCTTCTCTCCGTATGTGAAAGAAGGCATGTGTGGGGTGCTTCATTTCAGTGATCTTTGCCTTGTCAAAGTTATTTAGCCATGTTTCAGATAATGCTAATATATCTAAATATTTTTCGTTTATCAATTCTCGAATTGATATTACCTACAGATTGTGTATTTACATAGCCACAGTTTATGACATCCCTAGTAACCATGATCAGTATTTTCCGCTAGTCTTTTCAATTCTAATTCAAAAGCATTGCAGTCTCTAGAATTTACTTGGTCTGTTTAACTTTGTGCAGTTTATACAATTTGACACTTCCGAATTACACTCTCTGGTGGAGTGTCCCCCTGAACATTTCCTGCAGACTTTATCTTCATTCTTAGACTTACAATCTTTTTCAAAATGTCCGTACCTCTGTCAGTGGTAGCAGGTGATCACAAACAACTCCTTCAGTCGTGATATTGATTCCAGCATGTTTCTCGCACTGTCGCAGAGCAGCCAGTGGCCACCGTCCACACATGAATGATAAAAATTTTCATTCATATTGAATATTTTCTTATATCATGATAGCAACGCCAGCCAATAAATCAAATAATGTATGTATATGAATGAATACTCTTTCCAGAAAAATCTTCTGTTGTATTCTATCAATGAATTTTTTCGTTTTGAGAAGGAACAATGCTTAACTTATTATTTGTATTTGTATTTACAAAGACAACTACTACTATGTCCTCATAATAATAATAATAATAATAATAATAATAATAATAATAATAACATTTGTTATTTTTGTTATAATAATAATTATTTTTTTCTATATATAAATCCACGCATTAATCTTAACTGCATAGACCAAATTCCTCCTAAAGTCAGGTTTGTAATAGTTACATTAAACTCATTTGACAATAAATTATAGCTCATTATATGCCTTTTAATCTGTCGTTCGTTCAAGAAAAAGAATAAACAACTCCCATTACAAGCCATAGTATATGTGCAAGTAATTTAGGTCCGGCGGATATGGAGACAAATGAATTTGAGAAAAAAAAATTGTTTTATTCAATTCAGAACTTGCTTTCTTTTAATCTTCTGTTATCTTCAACTCAATAAGCCTCCCCTGGATCCTTGCAACGTTTGCCGTATTTTAATTCATATTCATTAGTGAATTAAATTGTATTGATAAAACTTCAAAAACTATGTATTTTAGATACTCACAGCGAATATTAACTGTTTTGACATGTATGCTATTACACCAAATTTTCACATTACACTAACCTGAGGACTTGACCGTATGCTGTCTTCATTCATATGGATATACTTGACACAGTATCCAAAAGACTCCTTTGTTACCTATAAACCAGTTAATCATATAATTTCACATCTGCAATATGATATGATTTCAAAAGATTCAATTACTTCTCTTCAATGTTAACAGCATAATCGATAATTGAGCGATTTCTCTGCATAAGAACGCTTGCAATGAAAGAATAATTACGTAATTACGCTTAAATATAACAACTTGACATGCCAGGACCCTTTTTTATTTTTTTTTTTTTGGCAGGGCAAAGAAAGTGCATGTTATGTTGTTGTTTCTTTCTTTTTCGTATGGATGTCTTAATATCTTCTTAACAATATTCATGTTCCGCGGAGGCAACGCAAGATTTACCCATAGAATTGGGTTCCTTTCTCTCAATATGTTAAGTTACTTAAACAAGTAAATTTCTATAGTCATCGTTGCTTAATGCTTAATTTTCAAACATTGCTAGCTTTTTATATAATATTTGTCTAAGTGATTACATTTGCTGTTTGGTATCTTAATCATTTATTCATCAATTAATATAACCTTAAATTTGTGAACAGCAGACACACATGAAGAGAATTTCATTAAAAGAACATTTCATTTCCGAGATGTTTTGCTTGTATACTTTATAACACATTTATCCTACAGTGCTTTCTATCACATTAACCTCTAAGTTTACCCAATTCCAATGACGTACTATTTTTGTAACTAGTAATCGATACTCACTTCAATTGGAAAACATATTATATATAATAATTCTCTCAAGTTAATGATGAAGTTGTTTTATATGATATGGGGTGCAAAGAGATCTACTACACTGTATTTATAAAGTATTGGTATTATCCAAGATAAATTATGGTAGATCAATATATGGATCAGGATCTGAAGCTAATTTAGCAAGATTACAAATTGGTCATGCAAGGGTGACCAGTGGCTTTTGAATGTGTAAACCTCATAAGATCATTCCAAAAACGTAGGGAATGCGACAAGATTTTAAGCTTGAGGCTTCTTTCTAAAAGCAGCATTTACAAGACAAAAAATTTTATAGTTCGGTTAGAAAACTATGTCTAAAATTTCATTGATTTTAGAGAGTTTCTATTACTAAAATTTTGAAAATCTTATGAAGCAAATGTATGATTAATAAATTTAATACGCATATTTCACCCTCCCCGAATTAATTGAGACCAGATCTGTAGGAGTTAATTCAAGCTTATTGGGCTTGTCATTATTCGTTTTGAGTATAATAATTAAACGTATAGTAAACTTGTCGTTGTTGGAAAGAAGTAATGTTTATAAACCAAAAATGAACGATTTCAACTGCACATAAAATCATTTAATTTTTTTTTTTTTCAATATTATGTTTTCCAGTCATTCAAACATGTTTTTGTGGTGAATTCCTCAACGAGTTCTATGGTCGGTTGGGTTTTCCTTTTGGCTCCCACAGCATGGTTACCTTAAAAGCTTTAGAAATTATTCACACAATAGTAACCCGCTTCATTTTTTAATCCACTGTGCAGCACGCAATTCCCGTTTCAATTTTTTCAATGAAATCTAAACCAACAATGTATTCTATCTCTATTACCTTAGGAAACATAGGATACACCAGATCTCTATATATCTTGCCTTATCGATATCACATGATAGTCTATTAAGAGTGCACGGAAGAGCGGGTGATAAGAAAAAAATCAAAACAGTTACAGTGTTCGAGCATGTGTGAAGCATATACGGTACATGGCTCCCACCCTAAAAATGACATACATGTTAAATGGAGTAACCTACTCTAGAGAAGCGTACTGTAGGTGGGTTATCTTGCAGGATATATGAAGGTTTAAAGCGATCAATGGAGATCCACTCTTTTTACCATAAATGTTCAGTAAGAACGCTTTCATTGTTCAACACATCACAAGGAAAGGGCCCGTGTAAGAGGGTGATATCAGTGGCTTACTAGTGTTGTTGCTTAAGAAAACATGCGTTATAATGTGCAGATCTGACGCTATGTGTTGCTTAGCTGTGAGCTTGAAAGTCTGAAGACATGGAGTAAGTTTTCAAACAATGTAATGTAGGCGCTGAAGATTGTCGGAGGAGGATGCAGATGGAAAAAAATTTGGCAGGGAAGACCAATGGGTTGCTACGACCATTTCAGCTACCAAGTCATACAGGGCATCTTTAGGAGTGGTCCTTGGTCTCAGGAGGACCTATGGAAGTTGGATAAATCAGTTGGAGTTCTTGCAGCGGAACACCAAATGTGCTTTGAGGGTGGGATGAAAACGTTCAATCATTCCCATGGCAGCAGGGTTATAGGTCCTTGGTCCCAGAAGGACCTATGGAAGCTGGATAAATCAGTTGGAGTTCTTGCAGCGGAACATCAAAGGTGCTTTGAGGGTGTGATGAAAACGTTCAATCATTCCCATGGCAGCAGGGTTATAGGTGGTTGTCTGATGTAGGGTGATTCCCAGGAGATTCACCAATGATGTCCACAATTAAGAAATTAAAGCGGTACCCCTCTCATAAGAAATATACTCAGGGATGCCAAATCTCGCTATCCATTCTGAGAGTAAGGCAGATGTACATGAGACGGACATTGCAGTTACAAGGAAGGATGGCTTCATGTAAACGAGTGGAGCAGTTGATGACGATAAACAGGTAATGGTGTCCTTGTGATGTGGGTAGGGGAGCTACAATATCTACGTGAATGTAGGCAAAATGGGGCCTAGGTTGAGGAAAGGTGACCACTCATGAAACTGTGTGTCGATGTACTTTTGAGGCATGGCATGAAGTACAGGCGCGGAACCATTCCTTAGCAATTTTAGTGATGCCATGCAAAATGAACTTCGCCTTCCGTAGATATGCAGAAGATCAGCCTGATGGATGTAAAAGGACATTAATGAAATTAAGTACTTGCAGACGCATGAGAGAAGGTATCAACAGTCTAGGTCTACCAGTAATTACGTCACAGAGGAGGATGGAAGTGGATTTGTCAAGGGTGATATACTCCCAACGGTGGGATGTTCAGAAGGTTCCATAACCTTGGTACTCTAGATATTTTCGTTGGGGATATGCTAAGGTGTTGTAATTCAATCCCAGGTGAATGGCGACTAATGTGCTTCTTGACAGGACATCGGCAATTGGATTAATTTTCCCAGGGATTTGTTGAAATGTGTAATTGTATTCAGCCACTGCTAAGATATTTTGCATTGATGGGCGGACCAGCCATTACACTTACGTGTGAAGGCATGCGCTAGAGGCAGATGGTCCGTGCAAATGACGAATGGCATACCTTCTAAGACCTGTTAAAATTGACGGACAGACAAGTACAATTCAAGGTCGAAGGTAGAGTAGCTCTATTCTGATTTAGACAGTGTTCTACTGAAGAAGGCCAATGCGCGGGGCGAGTTGTTGACCACCTGCTTAAGTACTGCAACAATAGCGATGTCATCGCTGGCATCAGTGGAGAGAAGTGAGGTGCATATGCCACAGGAAAAGTGAGAGCAGCAGTGGTTGATAGGGCATTCTTTGCATTGAAGAAGGCCACTTCTTCAAAGGTACCACAAGACTGTTCTGTTGTAGGTGGTTGAGCAAGATGTAGGTGAGGAAGGTGTTCCTCTTTGGAGGCTGAGTACACAAATATGTCGTCCACGTAATATACACAGATCGGGAGGTCTGTATATGTACCCCTTCCGGAGGTCAAGCGTGGAGAAAACCTTTGCTTTGTGCAAGTAGGAGGTCACGTCGGCGATATTTGCGAGGGGGTAGAGATCCGGTTCTTCCTACATGTTCAGGTGCTTTCAAAACCCACACAGACACAGAGAGCCATTTTTTTTCACGATGATGTGGAAGGGTGTCGACCATGGACTTGAAAACTTTAGACAAAGATCAATTCTTCTATTTCGGCAAAAGTTTGTTTGGGGGCTGCCAAATGATCCTGTGCCAGATACCTGACTCCGGATAACACTGGGGGTCCTATTGTCTTGATATGGTGATAAATACGGCGTTTGGCGGTAACTGTTTGAATTTGACAAAGTTCTGGACGGAAAACTTCCACGTACAATGTGAGGTGGTGGGCATAGGCATCTGTGGGTGAGCTGATGTAGAGAGGGAGGTCATAAGGGCCGTATTGGAAAGGGGTTTACTTGTGTGAATTCAAGTTGGCTAACCAATGGTGGGATAAGTCAGAGGATATCTGCATTGAGGATTGGCAATGTGATATCACAACGAGAAACTTCCAATTATATTTGGCACTTCCAAACTATAATGTGAAGGTTTCATTATCATGAGTGGGTATTGCAGATCCCTTGGTAGCTACCATGAGGACATCAGCAGACTTGGACAAACTACGTCATGTAATAGAGAGTAGACTTAGCAAAATAAATCAGCAAGCACCTGTGTTATCAAAAATCACACACTTGTACCTGCATCACGTAAAAAGAAAATATTAGGGAAGGCGAGGCCACTGCCGCAAGTGATGGCCAACTTACACATTTTTTGTACAATGACAATTATTCGCACATTTCTTCACACCACAGACAACTCTGGAGTGGTGGTAGCATAACTGCAGTTGATGGCCGTCAGAAAGTGGCTGGAAAGGTCGTTGGTTGGTCGTAAGTGAGAAGTGTTATATGCAGGTTGTGGGCAACATTGTCTCCACTCAGGCTCATCACAGCATGGGTACCTGTGTCCCACCGCATTCATATCAGTTTCGGTCGATGTTGAATAGTTATCCTCTTTGTCAGGGGTGGAGATGTTGAAGGTCTTAATGATGGTGAAATGATTGTCCATAAGGGTGTCGACTATCATCAGCAGATCCTTCATGAGCAAAATATCAACATCTGGGATGACTGCGAGTCCAGGTTGGGGTAGGCGCTGTACCCAAAGGGCACGAAGTAGATTCCCTTTCGAGAAGAGACAATTGTAGCAGGTTGCAGGCGAGCATTACTAGTCCTCTCCCTGAGGGGGAGGGAAACGTTACGGCCCTTTACCAGTTGTTGAGAGAGTTGAATAAGTTTGGGTAAACTGGCAGCTAGCGAAGGTAAGTACTGTTCTAGGAGATATGATTTGAAGGTGTCATATGCTATTAGGGTGTCCCATTGGTTGCAAAGCCAATATGATATTTCCCGGAAAGTACACTCGGGGATTGCTGTGAGAACAAAGTCTGCTTTCGACCTTGCGAAACTGGACCTCGGCATTCTGAAATCCGGTGAATGCCTCTTTACTGATGAAGAGCAACAGCTTCAGGGGATTAGTGTGATAGTAGTCAGTGTCAGAGAGCGGCGTCATCAAACAATAAAACACATCAGACTTTAATACCAGGACCTACAAACAAAAAAGTCACAAAAATTCAAACAAAATTAAGCTTGAGTTATCTGGTTTATACAGGTTGGTTTATTAACAGAGCAGGAAGAGCAAGCGATATGACAAAAAACAATACCATTACACTTTACAAACATACATCAAACACGTTCTGCACAATACTTTTCTTGTAGTTTATTTATTTCTTTATTTCTTTTCTTCACTAGGCTATTTTTCCATGATGGAGCCCTATGGCTAATAGCACACTCATTTTCCAACTATGGTTGTGGCATAACGAGTAATAATAGGTTGGCTAAGGCACCAGAAACCCGTTAAGATACTACCAAAAGAGAGTTGTGTTGTCATTTGACTGGCCAGACAGTACTACATTGGATCCTTCACTCTAGTTACGGTTCGCTTTCGCTTTGCCTACGCATACATCGAATAGTCTGGCATATTCTTTATAGATTCTTTTCTGTCCCCATACACCTGACAACACTGAGTTTACCAAACAATTTATCTTTACCTAAGGGGTTAACTACTGCACTGTAATTGTTCATTGGCTACTTTCCTCTTGGTAAGGGTTGAAGAGAATCTTTTAGCTATGGTAAGCAGCTCTTCTAGGAGAAGGACACAACAAAATCAAGGCATTGTTCTCTGGTCTTGGGTAGTGCCATAACCTCTGTACCATGGTCTTCCAATGTCTTAGGTTAGGGTTCTCTTACTCGAGGATTCAGTCGGGTACAGTATTCTATCAGATTTCTCTTCTTGTTTTGTTAAAGTTTCAATAGTTTATATAGGAAATATAAATTTCAATGTTGTTACTGTTCTTAAAATATTTTATTTTTCCTTGTTTCTTTTCCTCACTGGGCTATTTTCCCTGTTGGGGCCACTGGGCTTATAGTATCCTGCTTTTCCAACTAGGGTTATAGCTTAGCAAGTAATAATAATAATAATAATAATAATAATAATAACTCCCTGGAAATTATCAGGTACCTTTTACTATAAGGGCTGGCCTAATAGAGTTTGCCTGACTAGTTTCAATGGTAATGGAAATCTATCAATCCTCCACAGTGGTTCGTCTGCAATTGCAATTACGTTGGAAGGAATATTTATAATGTTACTAACTGCAAATTGATATTCTGGTTCTCAAACTTGCATAATCAAGCTGTGAGTAGATTCATTCGTGCAAACTGGAGTTGCTAGTCCTATGATTCTATCATACGAACCTCACACACCTCCATTTCGTACACTGAATCACTGCCTATAACAATCTCTTTCTTTATTAAAATAATTAGTGGAATGTTCTCTCGAATACGTTTTATCTTTGATAAGTTTTCTAACACTAGGTGGGCTTATTTTTCCGATGGTGTAACAATGACCTATGTCTGGAAGAGGCAGAAACAGGATACGACTATGCTGGTTAATGCCTTGGGAACTGCAATTCCCCTTTCACCTGGTACTGCAGTTAACCCTCCTACTTGCCTCTCCTCTCCCGCGTAGGCACTTAACTTTTCGTGATCTTTCATCCGCAGAATGGATTTTCCTGCCATTACTTTTATATAATTGTAATTGTCCTTTTCTACACAGATGGTTATTAGGTCGACATGATAAAGTCTAGTCCAAAAAAACGTTGGATATCAGGTATATCCAAGGTGAAATCTTGACTGCCGCTGTATATCTTGCCTGTAGTTTGTTTCCTCCTTGTGTGTTAGGTATGGTAAGTGTCACTGGCTGTGGCGGGCTGAAAATACTTCCTTGTTTAAAGAGGGAAATTCTTACACCTGTATCGATCAAGGCTCTCATAGACTTACCTGGTAGATTTATATGAATTGCCAGCATTCAGAGCTGTCATTTCGGGGGTGAAGGCAGTGTTTCCAAGGAAGTGGCCTTTCCTTGAAAACAGTTAACCACATCTCCACCATAGGCCCTGCACTCCTTGCTGCCTTGTTGACTGATATTGCTATGATGCAGGGTGGCATTAGTCTCCCTCTCATAATCCTTACTGTACCCCCTCTGTCTCCTCTTACTTCGATACTGGGAAGGAGTTTGTAAACCACACCCTGCACTCTTTCGCCACTTTTTGTTGTGCAATCTCTTGATAGATGACTGTTGGCTTGACAGGCATAGAGTGGCGACATTACGGGGTGTGGCACTTTTCTAATTGGTGCTCCTCTCAGGGTATGTTTACTTCTGTTAAACAGTCATTAAACTTTTCTATCACCATCACTAACACCTGCCAACGATTGATAATCATCAAAGATATAGCTTCATATATATGGATTCACAAATTGCTGAAGGTTTTTGCAGGCATTGCTTTATTATCTCCTTCTGGTAGGCTGGCACTCTGAGTTGCAATACAATCACAATATCTGTAAATCAAAGTCGCAAAACTTAAAACTAACTTACCCATTCGAATTTTGGTTGATAATCTCTTTTTCATAGCACAATTTCTTGCAAAAAGCAAGGCTTATTTCTCTATTAGCCATCATTTTATATCACTATAACTTTTAAGACAATCTAGTGGCCAGCCAGTTACATATATTGCAGGAGCATCCACCAGGAGTCTAGTAACTTGTTTTGCATTTTATTTTTCTGACCACCCACATTAGATCATTTCGAAGTCTTTCATAAATAATTTGAAAACCCTCTCTAAGCCGTCGGTTGTTAAAAGGCCTAATCTCACTTCCAAGTCAAGCAAGTTTCTTGAGTCGCCTCACTCATCTGTGTAAGTGTGAATTCACTCTTGTACTGTACATCTGGATTTCATTCATTTACGTTTCTGATGCTATGGTTGTTTGCTGTTCTTATTCTCGATCGGATGATAACCTATTTATTGACCATGTCCTCTAAAATGTATCTTCTTCTTCAATGCCACTATATTTTACCACTCCATCATTTTTGTCTTATGAACTAACAACTGTAGTAGACATAATTGGCATCGGCATTTTGCACTTTTATTTCACTGGCTTAAGAACAACTTCGTTCACAGTACTACTCAGAAACACACTTTAAAACATAACACCACTCGTTCCATGCCTATGGATGTATATGGCACATTGGAACTTGTCTTATTTTTATTGTATAAAGTAGATTACACTTGCAAAGTGATGACACCCACAAGAGAGCTCCTATCACTTAACCGACAGTCTAAACTCTATATATATATATATATATATATATATATATATATATATATATATATATATATATATATATATATATATATATATATATATATATATATATATATATATATATATATATATATATATATATATATATATATATATATATATATATATATATATATATATGTGTGTGTGTATGTATGCATATATATATATATTTATATATATATATATATATATATATATATATATATATATATATATATGTGTGTGTGTATGTATGTAAGTATATATATATATATATATATATATATATATATATATATATATATATATATATATATATATATATATATATCTTCATATAAATATTTGTATGTAGCAAAGGCAGTCTGAGGTTCGTTTGAGTATCATAAGATATTAGATTAGAAAACGGATTTTGAGTGAAGCAAAAAATCTATTTTTGGGTGAGATACCCATGTCGTCCTGCTGGAAGTTCCTATAAGTAGTTTCCTTAGGGATATATGTACTACAGTGATATTCCTAGAGAATTTTATCTTTAGGTATCCAGAATTCTAACTCCTGGTGCGAATATCCTTAAATTTCTCACAAGGATATCGCATAATATCAAAGACGTATTCTTGACACGCCACATAGCAATCTGCACCCCTAATAGCGTTTAAGCTTAGAGGGGGAAGTGGCAGAATAGAAGGGGAGCCGTATCAAGGTTAACCTAGTTCTCATATTACTATTGAGTATCATAACAGCGTCATATCCAAGATGGCGAAGATTCCATGTAGCATTGAGCATGGTGCTACAGATACGGGTGGGTCCATCAGGACGACATGGCTATTTCACCCAAAAATAGATTTTTCGCTTCGCTCAAAATCCGTTTTTTGGGCTCAAGCCATGTCATCCTGATGGAAGCGTACCAGAGCATTAATGTATCTGTGGATTTTCATGAGAGCCTTAACCTTGGGATAACATTTCTATGGTCATTCGAACCAATTTCGACAAATGACGTTACCGTTATCCGTCATCATCACAAATCATAAACAATGTTAGTGCTTCCTGCCCCCTAGAGGGAAGGGTCATTCTAGACAGTAGGAAAGGGGCCTCAAGGTTAGCATATATTGTACGAACAAACATAAGTATACACTGAATATACAAACAGTCTCATAGTTTGTATATATTGCCGAATCAGTATCAGGTTCTCTTATATCCAAATGTTTGCGAGCATACAACTATATGAAGAATACTTAGTTTAGTAAGCCAAAGAACTCTGGCATTTTATACATGCAATTGTCGGGCGAATTGGGATGCAGTACATTCTAATAGACATTTATTCCTTATAAATGACTAAATGAATTAACCAGTAAAACGAATGTAGCATGATAATGGAATTATACACGGAACGTATACAGAAATTATATTTCTTTCTTTAAAGGGAAAGAAATGTTGAGTGCCTCTCTCAGATTGAAGAAAAATTTATGATAAAATTTCTCTTCATAATTTCTGTACCGGTTACATTCTATCGACACTGTGTACTACGTACACGCGGCACTAGTGCTATCTGTATAATTCCACACCTGGGATTTTGAAGAGAGTTAGTGTCACCATGGTAACACTCATTCAAAGGAGGTCACACTAAAAGTGATGACCCCTTCTCCCTTTAATTGACAGTCCCAGTCAAATAGCTGTTCATCGCAGAATTAGACGGCAGGTTTTAATACACTACCTGCTGCCACCACATAATGCTTCAGTTCATGGACCTGATTAGCATAGTGTTTGTAGAACACTGTGGATGATTTCCATCCAGTATATGAGCAAAGGCGCTCGAAGTCCATATACTGAAAAAAAGTTCAGTGATGAAGCAATTTTTCTCGGATCATGACCTGTGGGAGTACTGTCAGGATTTGCTCTACGAATAAAGTAGGTGAGCTTCGCCCTCAGTTGTTTTAGGGATAAGTTTGATCCAGAGGTTTCTCCTTTAAAGAGCTGTCCTCCCCTGAAGTCTGAAGTTCTACGAAGATAGACCTTTAGATACTCTACAGGACATAGAGAGACATCTTCCTTCAGAGGGCAGATTCTCCAGGGACCCCACCTCTTAGTGGGTAGCGTTCTTAGCAAGAAAGGTTGGATCAGGGAAGAGATTCAGTTCTCCCGCGCCTGTGAACTGAATGTGGCCCTCATCTCTAGATAGGGCCACTATTTCACTAACTCTAGCCCCGGAGGCTATAGCGAACAGAAAAATAACCTTTTGGGTTAGATCCTTAAGGGAACAATCTTCATTGTTCACAGATGAGGCTTAATGTACGTCCTTGTCCAAAGACCAAAAGATGGGCTTTGGTGTTGCTGCAGGCCTAAGCCTTGCACATGCCTTCGGAATCTTTTTAAAGATTTCATTCGCCAGATCCACTTGAAAGCCATATAGAAGAGGTCTAGTCAAGGCTGACTTACACGTAGTTATCGTGTTGGCCGACAGACCTTAATTATGAAGGTGGACAAAGAAGGACAGACAGAAGTTTATTGAAATTTCTTTCGATCCGTTTGCTTTAACAAACGCAAACAACTTTTTCCAAGAAGACTCATATTGTCTTCTTGTTGACTTAGACTTGTATTTTTCTAGGAATTCTATATTGCCTTCTGAGATCCCTGATCTTTTCCTAACCGCCAGGGCAAGAAAACCATGAAATGAAGGGTTCGGGTTCTCTGTGATAAAACAAAGGCAATTAACTTCTGAACCTTCTGAAATAGACCTAGGTTCAAAACTAGGGCCAGCCTCAGCTTCAGTTCCTTCACTAAAGAGGAGAGATTGCTCTTGGGCTACTTGGGAGCCACTAGAGCTACTCCCCCCTGGAAGGATCTCAGCATGTTAAGGACCTTCAGCAGGTGATTGGATGGGATGAACCGGAATACCTGAGTCCATCCCTTCCATACTAGACACATGATGTCTGTTAACTCCACTAGAGGATCCTCGTATGGGGCCACATATCGAGGTAGTTTCTTGAAAATGCTCATGATGAACAGGTCGATCTGCAGTTCTGGGACTTGTTCCCATCTGGGAGGGAATAGGTCTGCGTCCGTGGACGATTCCAACTCTATCGGCTTGAGCCCAACTAGAGCATCCACCACTGTCACATTGTGGATCGATTGTATATGAACTGTTGACAGGTGCCATCCCTTTAAGTAAGGGATTGTTAACGTCACCTAAACTGTATGAGACGTTCTCTAGCATTGTCGACTGCGACGTCTCATTATCGCTTCGGTGTCCCAGATCAGTCATAGGAAGTCTGATCTGCATGGAGAGAGCTTCCCAACTCATGACAGGACCAATATGGTCTTGGGACTTTCGGGCTTTGACCTTTGTTAGAGAAGCGATTAAAGAGGGACCGATATCGGTCTTTTTAGATCTCTTCAAGCGCTTGATGTGTATCTTCTCTAGACTCTTGACGCATCTTTCCGCTGTGCTCTTAGCACTAGGTCTGTCACTATTGCGAACTGGAGAGAGTTCAGAGCTCCTCCCTGTTAGCGTCCTGGAAATCTGACTGATTACCCGAGTCTCTTGACCAACCTTGCACTCTCCTTTTATATTCCCAAGGGAAAGGAGAGTTGATGTGACCACAGGCTTCAGTGATTTTTCAGCACTTTAATCCTTTGAGCTGGAGAGAATCAAGACTTCTTGAAGCTTATCTTGCATCCGCGATGTCCCGGGAACCGGGTCATTTCCTTGGATGCTCATAGACCAGCCACTTCGGGTGCTGCTAACCACAGCCTCTCGTCCAGGTACATTGTTGCCTGAACCATTTCTAGGCTTGGTTTTTGTGTGACTAAGTCTGCCAATCCTATGAGGATATTTAGGACTGTGTCTAGTCCGACACGTATCATTCCTAGGATAAACGTTTCTATCTGTAACTTGAATCCTAGATAGGAGGGGAGGGGGTGATTGACTGGAAGTTGCCAAAGGACACCTTTCAGGTCTGATAAGACTACGAACACCCCTTCTTGAAATAAGGTCCTTATGTTCAGAAGGATTAACATTCTAAACTTGCCGTTTTATTTGAACTTGTTGAATGGCGACAAGTCCAGAATGACTCCGAGATTTCCTAAGTCTTTCCCGTGAACACAAAACAGCCTTCCCTGAAACTCGATGGACTATAGTTTCCTTACCACCTGTATGCTCTAATTCTCTCAGGTATACTCCTCCAGGAGGGTTTTGGATTGTAGGAGAAGTTAAGGAAATGATGGTGGAGACATTTCTACTTCCCATCATAATCCCATCTTGATTAGGCCTTGGACCCAAGAATCGAAGGTCCGACGATCCTGAAAGAACCTCCCTCCTACCAGAAACATCTCCATGCTTCGAATAATCAGTAGGTTTAAACTTTTGACCATCTGCCTTAGGCACTGCGGTCACTGGAACTGTGGGATGTTGTTGAATAGCCCTGATATTTCCAGACTTTCCCGTCTTCCTTTTAGGTTGGGGACCCTCACCCATGGAAGAATTTCTCTTTGAAAGGATACCCCACTTTTGGAGAAGACTTATATTCTCCATGGTGGCGCTCTTAATCACTTTCCTAACTACCTCGTCGGGAAAGAGGTCATTACCCCAGATGTTGGAAGATATTAGCTTCCTTGTTTCATGTCTCCCTGTTGCGGCAGCGAACACAAACTCTCTACATGCTCCCCTAGCCTTCATAAAGGCGTAAAGGTCTTTCACTAACGTAGCCATATGCATTTTGGCTAAGACCATGAGCATGTCTGGGGTACTTTGATGGGTTGAACACAACATTATGTAATTTTGTAGAGATAGGGAGGCTTCAAGTCTCTCCTTTGTCTCTTGTTCATTATACAAGAGAAACTCGGATAGTTTAGGTAGACCTCCGTTAAATTGTCGACTGGCGACATCCGCATCTAATCTTCCTACTTAAAAAGTTAAATGGACTTCCTTCCAGTCCTTCTCCTGTCTGCGAAAGGCTAGTGACAGAGGCTTGCACTCCTTGAGTGGAGGACATGGCCTACCCGCCTCCACTGCCTTGACGACAGATTTAAATGCTTTCTCCATAAAGGGGAATGAAATTGAAGCAGGAGCAAGAAAGGAAGGGTGCCTGTTACCCAGTGTGAATACCTTCGGCACCGAGTAACCCGCCTTTTTCAGGCTACTTGACAGGATAGCCTGTGCCTCATCATGGTCGAGAATCATGACCTCCTTCGATTCCGTTCCTTTTCTTGACTTTGGTTCATACTTCAGTCGAACAAAACAATTAAGAAAAGCATCAAAGTTTGGCCAAAATTGGATTTTGTCCAAAGAAACAGCACCCATCTTCTCTGAGATGTAGAGTTTGCCATTTGAAATCAGCATCAGCTCCATAAACCTCCAGGGATTGGTTTTAGAGCATGTCGGTAGGTCTTGATCCATGGGTCGTTTGAATGACCCTTGGGAAGCGACGAGTGGAGCTTTGCAAGGCTCTATCTTACATTTTACTTCCTGCTTTTCGTTTTGTTTGCAAAAG
Organism: Palaemon carinicauda; assembly: GCF_036898095.1. Classification (NCBI taxonomy): domain Eukaryota; kingdom Metazoa; phylum Arthropoda; class Malacostraca; order Decapoda; family Palaemonidae; genus Palaemon; species Palaemon carinicauda. Next base: position 8,731,924 of record NC_090741.1, on the reverse strand, counting down.
CTCTCTATTGGATTATTCACTTGGACCCATAATTTGTCCATTTCATCTAATAGAGGGGTAGAAGACGAAGATGTCGACGTCAATGGCTCTAGAGCCGGCATAGGCGGAAACAATTCCGACACGACATTTTACCCTTTTACCCCTGGGCACTTCCTTCCCTCCTTCACAAAGGCTACCTGGCCGTCTTGGAATGTAATTGGTGCCTGAGGCACCATTATTTCCTTACTTGCCTTCGGAAACAGTAGCTTACACATCCTAGCATTAGGTAGGTAAGGTCCCAGAGAGATTTCCTGGAAGCCTCTCACCCAGTTGCGTAATTTGTACAGAGCTGTATCCCTAGTCTCTATAGACTTGGGATTCTCGAAACCTTCGGATATTAATGTCCGACATATATTGCAAACCTGCAGGTTCCAATAATGTAGGGATTCGGAAATAATATTGCAGGGGGCATGAAACCTGCAAGTATTATGACCGTAGAAACACTTACTCTTGATCTTGCACAAAACTGCAGCACAAGTCATCTGGTGTTCCTCCTGTAAAGAAAGGAGAACAGAATGAGTATATAATTGATTATCTCACTGATAATCAATATACAAAAGTCATCTTTTAACAAAATAGCTTAGGATAGTAAGCTATAAAGGAATAGTAGGAGACACATACTCATGTATACCCTTCAAGCAACTGCTATTACCTCCCCTCAATATTAACTATAAGGAGATTCCTCTACCAAGGTAACTCCAACTAAAAGGGTTCTAACCCCTAGGGATAGAAAGGTGTATAAGACACTTTCCCTTTTATTCTTAACACTGTGGGGTAAGAATGACTGATTCCTCAATCGGAATATTGAAGAAATACTATTCTTTCAATATAGGAGCTGTACCAGCAGAAGCTCGCCGAGGGTTAGAAATAACTACTGTATGATCATACTATAGTTTTCTATTTGCAGCATATGCTATGTTGCAAATTACTGGCTACTGTATAATTATATAAAATGTAGTTCAGCCAGCGTGTTGCCTTTGTGGCAAATATCTGATGGCACGGTCCAGCTGGCATGACACCAACTGGACTAAGAAAAATAAAAGACATATATTTGTGCATCCCACCCAACCTATTTGCTGTAACCTTCCTTACAAAATTAAATCATAGAGTTTCCTGATCAGGGAGACTCAAGATAAGGGTTCTACCCTTTAAGGGTTAGGAGTGTAACACCCCAGCCCTTGAAATATTCAATATTGAAAAGTAATCTAAAAACTAATTTCTATCAAAATATTGAAGAAGTTATATTCTTTCAATATCGGATTGTTCTCCGCAAATACCTGGGTAGGGATACCCAAGATATATTGGAAATGACTACTAGTATAATATATACAGCAGTTTTTCTATCTGCAGTATATCCTATACTGCAAATATACTGACTACCTGTATAAACATATACTGTAGATCAGCCGACATGTCGCTGGCATAACTAGTTCTTGCCGGCACATCCAGCATGATAGCTAAAAGAGAGAGAGATAGCATGGAGTGAAGGCTACCTATTACTGTGTATGCATACATTAATTAAGAATGTAAAATTTTACTGCCTTTCTCCAGAAATAAGGTTCAAATGGAAGGGGAGAATGTAACATTCAGGCTTCCATCCATCCACAGTACTATTGCCGGCAAGGTACCGCCGACACACTGCTGGCGGCACTCTGACAATAGAACTTGTGGCTACCAGTCCAAGGGAGAACTGAAGAACCTTAAAGACAGAAGGGACTTCCCAATTACAGTCACCATGGCTGCCGGCATCCGCCAGCCGCCGACAGCCGTCATGGCTGCCGACAAATGGCATGGCTACAAGCAGCATGCATCGCCGCTGGCAGCCGTCATAGCCGCTGACAGTTGAAAGACACATAGTCGCCGGCATCCAACAGGGCTACCAGCAGTTGTCATGGCTGCTTGCAGCTGCCATAGCCGCAAGCAGCCGAACAACGGCAGTAGAGAGGGAGTCTGGCCGGCATCGGCAACCTACCGGCAACGGTAAGGTTGCAGGATACCGGTATCATAAAAGAACAGAGGGGGAAGAAAAAGGGTCCTATATAAGGTGTGATAGGAGCCGGCAATGTTGCCAGACCTAAACACCTAGACGAGACTCTGTTTCAGTATCAGCGCCATCCTAGGTGGCAGGCGAATCTCTATTCTCCAACCTATGGTGTGCCAATGCAGTTAAGGAGACGGCAGCAGTACCACCTCCTCTCAACAAGGGAGAAACAGAGTTCCAGTGCCACGCCATCCTAGGTCTAAGAAGATACTACACTTCAGCCTAGGGTCTGCGCGCATAGGACTAGTCTACTAGGCCAAAGGGAGAAGATGGATGCATCATACAACCACTTCAGGTGTACCCTAGGGAGGGCTAGCCTCTTATGCCGGCAGTCTAGCCGGCAGGGGAATGGCTATTCACCCTGCCGGCCGACTGCCGACATAAGACAAAATACTCTGAGTTTCTGACCAAATCGTAAAACTTGCCATTTGCTGTTAAGGGACGAGACAGAAAAACCCTAGACTAGTCATGCCTGAATTAAAAATTCAAGGCCGACCCATCAGGGTTGTAGCCTAAGGATACCATCAGAGGGAAGAGAGATTACCCTTAAATCTCTAATGGAGAAGAGTATCGGTTATATAATATTTCTAGGAGATATCAATCCCCAAAGAGTTAATAACCAATACACGAGGGTAACCGGGGAATTGTCGAAAGTATATGTTGGATAGGTTAGGTTACCTAGGCAAGGCAAGATCTCAGTTACCTATATCACTGAAACTCTGACATATACGATCGACGCAGAAAAAGGAAAAAATATGCATATATATATCTTTACAAACATAAAATGCCTAAATAGCTTCATAAATAATTTATTAATGCTATTCTAAAAACCGGGAATGTCATTCTACTAACTAAAAAACACGTGCCCAACGAACGACAGCGCCCATGGTGCCTCCGGTAACAGGCCTAGATCCTAATCACAATATATTACTCTAATTTCACTGTGAGACAGGAACTAAAAAACACATATTGTAAAGATACAATACTCAACTTTCCAGAGGTGAAAGGAGCTGGAGAATGCATAATAATAAACCTAGAAATCGATCGAAAATGTCAGATCAATAGGGAACACCACCGAGCGAATTCGCTACAAAATAAGGAATGTTCGCCATCTTGGATATGGCGCTGTTGTGATACTCAATAGTAATATGAGAACTAGGGTAACCTTGATACGGCTCCCCTTCTATTCTGCCACTTCCCCCTCCAAGCGTAAATGCTATTAGGGGTGCACATTGCTATATGGCGTGTCAAGAATACGTCCTCTGATTTTATGCGATATCCTTGTGAGAAATTTAAGGATACTCGCGCCAGGAGTTAGAATTCTGGATACCTAAAGGTAAAATTCTCTGGGAATATCACTGTAGTACATATATCCCTTAGGAAGCTATTTATAGGAACTTCCATCAGGACGACATGGCTTAAGCCCAAAAAATACAGATAAACATAATTTTCTTGATGTACTATATATACGATGTAATTATGAAATGACAATAGTATTATCATCAATTCTGACGGTCAGGTAAACCCACCCAATTAGAATGTCAATTATCTCATTTGGAAATGAGCCTCTCATGATAGAAGCTTTCTCAAATCTCAAGACATGGCCATCAAAAGGAGAGCTACTCAATTTCATGGAATCCCGGGTGATGTATACCAACCAGAGTTCCCCAAGACAAATTAAAGTCCGTCTAATGAAGAGGTCAGAATTGGGAGGATCAAACAGATATCCCATTTATACACCCCTGGAAATCCTAACTAACTTCAAGGTAAAGGGTAAATCCTGACTATTCAGTAATTGTACTACCTATCTAGAGTATTTTGAGTAGTTTTTGGGCGTTTTAGCTTAAGATTTGTTGAACTCTCTATTAATATTAATTAGATCAAAGAATCTCCAAGAGGAATTCGTCCTTATCCTTTACTTGCAAGTGGATGAGTTCCTGAATCCAAATAGATAACTTTTGTTAGTTTTTTTTTTTTTTTTAAATTATCAAACGCCCTGTCAGATTGTTCTTGAGTCAGCTCTTTTCTTCCAAAATTCCAATTTGTATAAGATATTTATACAATATATAATACTTTGAGATTACAAATAGCATCATTATAGCTTCATACAATCTATCTGCTCTTTACATAGCCATATATTTTATTCATGATCATTATTTGAATCTATTTGAAGGCATTACTTCTTTAGTAAAACTATCATAAAATAGGAATAAATTCCTCCTCTCTCTCTCTCTCTCTCTCTCTCTCTCTCTCTCTCTCTCTCTCTCTCTCTCTCTCTCTCTCTCTCTCTCTCTCTCTCTCTCTCTCTTCTTAGAATTATTTTCACGTAATTTTTTCTTTTACCTAAGACCAACTCATCTACTTCACCCATTAATCATAATATTTGATACAATGTCAATCTAAATCATTATTACAAGTGAGGTCAGTTCTAACATTTCAAGAACAAAGTTAATTGTTTCTAAGTGCTTTTCTATGGAGACAGACGTTGTTTTCCCCTTATTATATGTGTTTCCATTTTCATTATTTTAGACTTTAGACTTTTATACTTTAATTTGGTTCTATATTTGGTTTTATTACAATCGTCATAGTTTCTGCAATGGCTTTGTCATGGAAAAAGTCAATCGCTGACAGGTCAACTTCTGGAGCAATGGAGAAAATAGTTACGTCTATTTCAAGGGTATTAAGGGTAATAACCATAATACCCAGCCACCTCTTGAGATACTACTGCTAGAGAGTTATTGGGCCCTTTGACTGGCCAGATAGTACTACATTGGATCCTTCTCTCTGGTTACGGCTCATTTTAATTTTGCCTTCACATACACTGAACAGTCTGGCCTATTCTTTACATATTCTCCCCTGTCCTCATACACCTGACAACACTGAGATTATCCAACAATTTTCTTTGCTCAAGGGGTTAACTACTCTAATATGATTGTTCAGTGGCTACTTCCCTCTTGGTAAGGGTATCACTTCTAGGAGAAGGGCACTCGAAAATTAAACCATTATTCTCTGGTCTTGGATAGTGCCATCGCCTCAGTGCTATGATCTTTCATTGTCTTGGGGTAGAGTTCTCTTGCTCGAGGGTACACTAGAGCACAGTATTCTATCCTAATTCTCTCTTTTTTTTCTTTTTTTGTGTGAAAAATTTGCTGTGATGTTGCTGATGTTCTTGAAATATTTTGTTCTATTCATTAGCAACTTCTGTGGTAATTCCCTTACTTCCTTTCATCACTGCGCTAGTTTCCTGTTCGAGCCCTCGGGCTTAAAGCATTCTGCTTTTCCAAATAAGGTTGTAGCTTCGCAAGTAATAATAATAATAATAATAATAATAATGATAATAATAATAATAATAATAATAATAATAATAATAATAATAATAATAATAATAATCAAAGCCGAGTACTTTCTCATAAAAAAAAACAAGACTGATAACAAAATTAGTCAGCCATCGTAGATATTACTCATTCTATGACCGCCATTAGGTAAAAGGGCTAGTAAGATAGTACGGAACAATGGTTTGTTAATAGTTACTTGAAATAGTATTGCCAAGCGATGTAGAAGAGACTCTTTAGCTATGGTAAGCAGCTCTTCTAGGAGAAGGACACTCCAAAATTAGACCATTGTTCTCTAGTCTTGGGTAGTTCAATAGCCTCTGTACCATGGTCTTCCACTGTCTTGAGTTAGAGTTATCTTGCTTGAGGGTACACTTGGGCACACTATTCTATCTTTTTATTTTTTTCTTCCTCTTGTTTATTTATAAATGGTGTGTTGGGCAGGCTTAATAGAAGGGCCATGGATGCCTGGTGGTTTATCAAGAGGTTATCTTTTCCTTTTCTGATTCTTTTTCTTCTCAAAACCATCTTACTGTCCTCCTTCAGTTAAAGTGGCTATCCTGGAGGGTATTTAGCCTTGCATGGTGCATCGGCTCCTCCATGTTGACCAGTTTTTCTGACTTTTTACTATAGTCTACGGGTTTCATCGATCACTCTATTTACAGTTCTGTACATATGGTTTTTGTTATGATTCTTGTTATTCTAGTTTTTAAGTATGATGCCTCCTTTTTATTTCTGTTAATTTTTATGCTGTCTGGAGACATTGAGCGAAATCCGGGACCAGTACGTCCTAGATTTCGTCAATGTCGTCTTCTGTATTGCAATATTCGTGGTCTTCATGCAAATATCCAAGACCTTACACTTGCGTCCAGACAGTATGATATTTTTTTGTGCTCAGAAACTTTGGTTTCTAATATGAGGCACTCATCTGAGCTCCTTATAACTGGTTTTAAGAAGCCAATAATGTTGAAACGTTATGCCATCCCTAGGGCCAGGGGAATGGCGGTGTATATAAGGGCCGAGTACCCTGCTTCTAATAAGTCCTGCTATCAATGTGGATGTCATGAGATTCAGGTAATAAAAGTTTGTGGCAGGCATAACAACTTTTATTTACGTTCGATCTACCGGAATCCAGACATGGATGATTCTATCTTTGATTGTCTTCTTACCATTATGGCTAATATACAAGAAAATGATAGAAAGGCTTCTTTTGTCTTTGTTGGTGATTTTAATGCTCACCATAGAGAGTGGTTAAGTTCTATCTCTCTTACCGATCGTCATGGCTTAAGAGCTTTAGACTTTGCCTCTGAATCAGACTGTGAGCAAATCATAAATGAAGCTGCTCACAGGCCTGGTAATTGCTTGGACCTCTTATACACCGACTCCCCTGGCGTTATAACTAGTAAGGTTGGTTCTCCAGTCGGAACATCTGATCATGCCTTGATTTCATTAGTAGTGAAGACTTAGCAGCCTGTCCCTGATATATCATACTCTTGTAAAATCTATATGAAATCCCAAGCAGATTGGAATGGGATTTCCATGCTCTTTTGTGCTTGAATTGGTCACAATTATATACTAGTGTAGATCTTGTTGTCCCTTTGCATGAGAATCTAGTCAACATAATTGATAGGCGTATCCCTTCTCGTGTGCTAAGGTACCGAGTGAAGGACAAACCGTGGTTCAATGATGATTGTAGACGTGTTTATTTGGAGAAGCAGGAGGCCTATCATCATTGGAAGGGTAACAGATCAGATTTGACCTGGAACAACTATACTCAGCTTCGATCTTTTGCTCAGAGAGTTTATGCCTCAACTGAAAAGGAGTACAATTTAACCTTAAAAGAAACCCTTTCTGGTACAACTCAGAAACATAAATGGTGGTGTACCCTTAAATCTGCACTCTTTGGTGTAGATGCAACAGTTCTTCCTTTACTTAAACCAGATGGCTCAGTCACTCACTGCCCAAAGGAAAAGACAACCCTTTTGGCTGATGTTTTTGACAGTAAACAGAGTAATGAAAAACTTGAACTTCCTCATCCCGGTTTTCCTGAGGCTAAACTAAGTAGCTTAGCTTTTCGATCTCAAGAGATTAAAGCTCTGTTGATGGACCTTGATGCTTATGGAGGTGAGGACCCAAATGTAATTTTTCCTTTGTTTTTTATAAAGACAGCAGATTTCTTAGCTCCAAAGTTTTCTGTTATTTTGCGCAAGTTAACAAGAAGAGGAGCTTTTAGCACTTATTGGAGAATTGGTAATGTTACTCCTCTATGTAAATCTGTTTGTGGCAGCTCAAGTCCCACTAATTGCCGTCCAATTTCCATAACTCCCATATTATTTAAAGTTTTTGAATGTCTTCTGGGAAAATGGCTTAATAGATTTGCTGAAGGTAATCATCTATTCCCTAGTTTGCAATTTGGTTTCGTAAAGGCCTTGGAGCACGTGATGCCCTTCTTACAATCTCCAATGGTGTACAGAAATCCCTTGATTGTGGTCAGGAAGTCGTATGATTGGCCTTAATTTTAGTGCTGCCTTTGACAGTGTTAATCATGAGGCCCTTGTTTAGAAACTCCAACAGTTGGGAGTGGGTGGGACGTTTCTTAGCATTATTATTAATTTTTAAAGTAATAGATCTCAAAGAGTTGTTGTTGATGGGCACCATAGTGAGTATAGGGATGTGATATCCGGTGTAACACAGGGTAGTGTTCTTGGCCCATTATTTTTCATACTATATACACATGACATGTGGTTTGGCCTAGAAAACAAGCTTGTTGCATGTCCAGATGATGCTACTCTCTTTGCATCAATTCCATCCCCTGAATGTAGATCTGGGGTTAGTGAATCCCTTAATAGAGATTTAGCTAAAATTAGTGCATGGTGCAAATTATGGTGTATGAAGTTGAATCCTAACAAAACTCAAATTATGATTGTAAGTAGGTCAAGGACGGTGGCTCCTCAACATACGGATCTCAGTATTGATAATGTTTCTTTAAATTAGTATGACTCTTTTAAAATTTTAGGTGTCATTCTCGATATCAAATTTTCTGTTGAGAAACACATTATGTCAGTGTCTTCTTCTATTACACAAAAAATTGGCTTATTGAGAAAGTCTTACAAGATTTTGGTGATCAATCCATTCTGAAGAAGTGTTTTAATTCTTTCATTCTACCTTGTTTTGAGTATTGTTCTCCTATACGGTGTTCAGCTGCTGATTCTCATCTTAATTTGTTGGACAGAAACTTACGGTCTATTAAATTTCTTATTCCTGATGTAGATATTAATCTTTGCACCGTCGTTCAATTAGTGCATTATGCATGTTGCAGAAGATTTTTCATAACTCTAACCATCCTTTACATTCATATCTCCCTGGACATTTCTATCCTGTTCGTAATACTAGGCAGGCAGTTAATTCTAATAGGCAGGCCTTTTCCATCATGAGGCTCAATACTACACAGTATTCAAAAAGTTTTATACCAGCTGTTACGAAGTTGTGGAATGAACTTCCTAATCGGGTAGTTGAATCAATAGAACTTCAAAAGATCAAAGTTGGAGCAAATGTTTTCATGTTGACCAGGCTGATATGAGTCTTTTTATAGTTTATATATGACATGTCTGATTTTGACGTTGGTAATAGTTTATATCGGGCATATCTGTTTTGACGCTGTTACTGTTTTTAGAATGATTTATTATTAATTTATTCTCATCATTTATTTTTTCCCTTATTTCCTTTCCTCACTGGGCTATTTTTCCCTATTGGAGCCCTTGGGTTTATAGCATCTTGCTTTGCCAACTAGGGTTGTAGCTTGGCTAGTAGTAATAATAATAATAATGTACTTTTAGTCAACTCATTTTATCATAGGCTAAAAATGCAAGGAAAGATACTCCATTCGTTTAAATGGAATTAAGACATGTTGGATAATGAAAATGGAAGTTTATCAAATTATAGGAGTAACCAAACCATTTTGGATGTCAATTTTTGATGCAGGTGAAACATTCAAGTGGTTTTGAATTGAAAATGGAAATTACTAGTTTTATCCAGAGAAATTCATGGGGATATTAAAATAACCATCCTGGATGAATAGCTTGATTTGACATATTTCAGATACTGATTCAATTTTATATGAATTCAACAATACAGTGAGAGAGATGTTGGGGGGTTGAGGGCTGGATTTGACCTTACAATAACAAAGTATTCGAGTGGAAAAAGATATAGATTTACACCATAACTTTCTTATCTAACAGAGAGAGAGAGAGAGAGAGAGAGAGAGAGAGAGAGAGAGAGAGAGAGAGAGAGAGAGAGAGAGAGAGAGAGAGAGAGAGAGAGAGAGAGAGAGAGAGAGAAACATACAAACACCTTTCGGTATTTGAAACTGAATAACACTTGCTCAAAATTCGGTATTTTCTTACTCAACACAGAAACTAAAGCACCTTACTCAACTTGAATTCAGTACATTGACATATAATTTTAATCATAATATCATAATTAATTGCCTTCATCGTTACCTCTGTACATTGCTCAAAACTTCATGTGTGTCCTCATTTCTTTCCATATACAGGGAACTAGGTTCCAGGTTCCTGGTTCCTCGTTGCTCTCTCCACAACACTGTGATTTGGGGCACACTGCTAAAAGAAGCGTAGTAGGTGCAAAGCGCTATAATCTGCAGAAAATTCATTATCATTAGTTATATCCTACACAGACAGCACAGCTTGCATACTTTTATTTCTAACTTCTAGGACCTTTCCAATATACCAGGCAACCTCTTTAGTTGTTGTTTCTAAAATCCCTATTTCTATGTTATTATTTCTAAATTTCCTTAACTCATTACAGTTGAAAATATGCTCAGTAATAGTCTCTGCCTCCCTACACAACACAAAGCCTATCATTATCATTCCTGTTTCTATAATTTTCTTTTAATTCTAGCATAATTAACCTCGTTTTCATTACTATTACGGCCTCATTAGTGATAAGTTCTCCTATGTAATCTCTTCTGCCATTCCTATTCACAAACCTCAGTTTGGTCATCTCTGCTTTTTTTTCTTCAATTTTTCTCTTAATTTCATTTGCCATTCTACTTTTTATTTCTTTTTTGAGTTTTTGCTTTTTAGACTTTCTTACTTCTTCAATTTTAATATCATATATATGGCATATTTCTATGATGATTTTTCCCCAACATTCCTTAATTAGCCGTTTGTCATCTGATGTTATGATGTATAGTTGTAGTAGCGAGGGATAGTTTTAGAGTAGACTTTAACTTTTCATGTGAAATGCTGAAACCAGTGTACCAACCGTGTGTCAACGATCGTACATAAATTATTTTGTATATATTATGCTTGTATCTGCGCTCTTCCCTCGCACTAAAAAGAACCAGAACAAACATGTCTGCGTGTCGCCTATATATCATTTTCTCGAACATGTATTTTCCTGTTGCCTTGAGGTTTTGTATATAAAGGAGAGTGTTCTTTAATAAAGTTACTCAGTTGATTGCTTCCTGCCTTTGAGTCGCAACCTTTCTCTCGGCCCGTCACATTGCTGACCCCGGAAGTCGACTCGCTCCCACCGCCTTCCACCCCCGCCCCCCTGTTCCATTAAAACGTTCACCGTTCGCCAGCGGAGAGGCGTTTGTTTGGTTTCAGCGCGCAGAAGTCCAGTTTCGCATCAACGGCGTGACTTGCTCAACCACCAAAGCAGAATATGTTCTCGCGGCAATACCCGAGGACACCTTCCCAGAAATATCCGACTGGCTTTGTGAACAAGGAGACACCCCAATAGCGTATGACGACCTCAAAACATACCTTCTGCAGCAGTACTCGCCGTTGCCAGCCGCCCGTACAACAAAGCTTTTTCAGCTCTCTCAACAACCGTCGGGGGACCAAAGGGCTTCGCTTGCCCTCAGGGAAATCACTAGTATCGCTCGCCTTCAACCTGCCGCAGACGGCTCTCCTCGTGAGGTGAACCTACTTCGTGCCCTTTGGATATGCCGTTTACCCGGACCTATATGCGCTGCCATACCCGATATCGATAGTTTACCCATAAAGGACTTGATGACCAAAGCCGACGCCCTTATGGACAGCCACTTCAAGACCTCCATCAACGCCTCCACCCCTGACAAAGAGGATGCCTATTCAACGTCAACCGAAGCTGACATGAATGCCGTAGGACATACAGCCTGCCCCGTGACGTGCCGAAGCGGCGACAAAGCCACCCACCACCCACCAATCACTCGCGCCCCAACGAACAACTTCTACAGCCACTTACTACCTCCCATCCGCCGCAGTTTTGCTACTACCACTACAGATTCGGGGCAACCGCGAAGAAATGTGCAGAGGATTGTCAGTGGCCAAAAAACGTGCAAGTAGGCCATCGCTCGTGGCGGTGGCCTCCCGTGTTTCTAATCTTTTCTTTTTAGAGGATGCAGGAAGGGGCGTGCGATTTTTGGTAGACACGGGTGCTTGTCGTTCTCTTTTGCCAAGGAAACTCTTCAAGGCACTACGTAGTCTGTCTACATCTGCCGACGTCCGCTTGGTAGCTGCCAACGGATCTGCGATACCCACCTACGGTTACGAGAACCTCACATTATCGTTCGGAAATGGTAAATTCAATTAGAAGTTTCTCGTTGCTGACGTCACATTGCCAATCCTCGGTGCGGACTTCCTCTCTCATTTCCAGCTCCTGGTCGATGTCGCCCACCGACGATTGGTCAACGCAGACTCGTACTTGTCGACACCTCTTCAACCCGCCCCCTCTAACCTCGCTCTCCACATCAGCGCACCCATGGATGCCTACGCCCACCTCCTCACGTCGTACACGGAAGTTTTCCGTCCAGAACTTCGCCAAACGCCCACGGTTCCTGCCAAACACGGTATTTATCACCATATCAAGACAACAGGACCCCCAGTCTTTGCAAAACTCAGACGTCTGGCACCGGAACAATTGACAGCCGCCAAACAGACGTTCGCCGAAATGGAGGAAATGGGCCTTTGCTAAAAGGCCCCCAGCCCATGGTCGTCACCCTTACACATCGTTCTGAAGAAAGACGGCTCCCTCCGTCCGTGCGGGGATTACAGGCGCCTGAACATGCAAACAGAACCGGATCACTACCCCCTCCCAAACATAACCGACGTGACCTCCTACCTGCACAAAGCGAAGGTTTTCTCCACGCTTGACCTCCTGAAGGGGTATTATCAGGTGCCTATGAACCCAGAAGACATCCCCAAGACCGCCATCACCACTCCGTTTGGTACATACACCTTCAATTACTCCTGTTTTGGCCTTCGTAATGCTGGGGCCACGTTTCAAGGTCTCATGAATGGCAACTTAGGGGACCTCCCTTTCTGTGTATGTTATGTGGACGACATACTTGTGTTCTCCTCCTCAAAAGAGGAACACTTCCGTCACCTGCGCATCGTGCTCGACCGCCTGCAACAAAACGGCCTTGTAGTCCGGTACGACAAGTGTACCTTTGGGGCAAACGAAGTGTCGTTCTTAGGGCACCGCATCACTCCTGAAAGAGTCCACCCCCTCCCTGAGAAGGTAGCAGCCATTCAGAACTTCCCCGTGCCCTCGACCGTCAAAGCTCTGCAGGAATTCTTGAGCATGATCAACTATTATCACCGTTTTCTGCCAGCCATTGCTGCCACTCTTGCTCCCCTCTACGCCTCCCTCAAGGACAAGCCAAAGGACCTGAAGTGGGGTCCCCATAAAGAAGCAGTGTTCTGCAATGCAAAGAAGGCCCTATCAACTGCTGCAGCTCTCAATTTTCCTATCCCACATGCCCCTCTCCTTCTCTCCACAGATGCCAGCGACGTCGCTATTGGTGCAGTACTCGAGCAGGTGGTCAACGGCTCACCCCGCCCATTGGCCTTCTTCAGCAGAAAACTGTCCAAGGCAGAATCGGGCTATTCTACCTTCGATCGAGAATTGCTGGCGGTGCACTTGGCTGTCCGTCACTTTCGTCATTTCTTAGAAGGTACGCCCTTCGTCATTCGCGCAGATCACATGCCTCTGGTGCATGCCTTTACTCGACAGTCTGATGCCTGGTCCACTCGGCAACGCCGACATATCTCCGTCGTGGCTGAATACAATTGCACCCTTCAATACGTCCCTGGGAAAATGAATCCCGTTGCCGATGCCCTGTCAAGAAACACGTTGGCTGCCGTTCAACTGGGATTGGATTACAATGCCCTGGCTGAAGCCCAACGACAGGATCCAGAATATTAAGCATGTAGGACATCCTGCACGTCCCTCCGCTGGGAAGACTTCCCCCTCGACGACTCCAACACCACCCTCCTCTGTGACGTCAGTACTGGCAGACCACGACCTTGGATTCCTGCTCCCATGTGCTGACAGGTGTTTGATTTCATTCACGGCCTTTCACATCCCTCGTGCCGTTCTACTGCACAGCTGCTGAAGGCAAAGTGCAATTGGCACGGCATTTCTAAGAATGCTAAGGATTGGGTCCGCGCCTGTACTTCTTGCCAAACTTCCAAAGTACATCGACACACGGATTCAGGAGTGGGCACCTATCCTCAACCTCAGCGTCATTTCGCACACATTCACGGCGACGTTGCAGGCCCCCTCCTCACATCACAAGGACATCGTTACCTGTTTACCGTAATCGACCGCTCCACCCGTTGGCCTGAAGCCATTCCCATGGAAACTGCAACGTCCGCCTCATTTACATCTGCCTTACTCTCTGGATGGATTGCAAGATTTGGTATCCCTGAGCATATTACTTCTGACAGAGGAACCACTTTCACCTCTCATTAGCGAATCTTCTGGGCATCACCCTACATCAGACAACGGCCTACAACCCCGCTGCCAATGGAATGGTTGAACGTTTTCATCGCACCCTCAAAGCAGCTTTGATGTCCCGCTGCAAGGATTCAAACTTGTTTACTCAGCTACCCTGGGTCCTCCTGGGACTAA